>NW_027436882.1:0-107256 GCF_047716275.1 Strix uralensis
AATTCCCTGCTAGCACCTTCTCTGTGCCTGGGAAGCAGAAGTGTTCACATTGCTTCGCAGAATCGCTTTTGTGCAGAAAACAGTAACACTTGTTCAGAACGAAAGAAAGCACAGAGCCCCAGATTTTATGTTGTCCTGGAGAGCTTGCAGAGCACTGGGGAAAGGCAGGCAGAGAATTCCCTGCTAGCACCTTCTCTGTGCCTGTTCACATTGCTTCGCAGAATCGCTTTTGTGCAGAAAACAGTAACACTTGTTCAGAACGAAAGAAAGCACAGAGCCCCAGATTTTATGTTGTCCTGGAAGCTTGCAGAGCACTGGGGAAAGGCAGGCAGAGAATTCCCTGCTAGCACCTTCTCTGTGCCTGGGAAGCACAAGTGTTCACATTGCTTCGCAGAATCGCTTTTGTGCAGAAAACAGTAACACTTGTTCAGAACGAAAGAAAGCACAGAGCCCCAGATTTTATGTTGTCCTGGAGAGCTTGCAGAGCACTGGGGAAAGGCAGGCAGAGAATTCCCTGCTAGCACCTTCTCTGTGCCTGGGAAGCAGAAGTGTTCACATTGCTTCGCAGAATCGCTTTTGTGCAGAAAACAGTAACACTTGTTCAGAACGAAAGAAAGCACAGAGCCCCAGATTTTATGTTGTCCTGGAGAGCTTGCAGAGCACTGGGGAAAGGCAGGCAGAGAATTCCCTGCTAGCACCTTCTCTGTGCCTGTTCACATTGCTTCGCAGAATCGCTTTTGTGCAGAAAACAGTAACACTTGTTCAGAACGAAAGAAAGCACAGAGCCCCAGATTTTATGTTGTCCTGGAAGCTTGCAGAGCACTGGGGAAAGGCAGGCAGAGAATTCCCTGCTAGCACCTTCTCTGTGCCTGGGAAGCACAAGTGTTCACATTGCTTCGCAGAATCGCTTTTGTGCAGAAAACAGTAACACTTGTTCAGAACGAAAGAAAGCACAGAGCCCCAGATTTGCTGTTGTCCTGGAGAGCTTGCAGGGCACTGGGGAAAGGCAGGCAGAGAATTCCCTGCTAGCACCTTCTCTGTGCCTGGGAAGCACAAGTGTTCACATTGCTTCGCAGAATCGCTTTTGTGCAGAAAACAGTAACACTTGTTCAGAACAAAGAAAGCACAGAGCCCCAGATTTTATGTTGTCCTGGAGAGCTTGCAGAGCACTGGGGAAAGGCAGGCAGAGAATTCCCTGCTAGCACCTTCTCTGTGCCTGGGAAGCAGAAGTGTTCGCTTTGCTTCGCAGAATCGCTTTTGTGCAGAAAACAGTAACACTTGTTCAGAACGAAAGAAAGCACAGAGCCCCAGATTTTATGTTGTCCTGGAGAGCTTGCAGAGCACTGGGGAAAGGCAGGCAGAGAATTCCCTGCTAGCACCTTCTCTGTGCCTGGGAAGCACAAGTGTTCACATTGCTTCGCAGAATCGCTTTTGTGCAGAAAACAGTAACACTTGTTCAGAACGAAAGAAAGCACAGAGCCCCAGATTTTATGTTGTCCTGGAGAGCTTGCAGAGCACTGGGGAAAGGCAGGCAGAGAATTCCCTGCTAGCACCTTCTCTGTGCCTGGGAAGCAGAAGTGTTCACATTGCTTCGCAGAATCGCTTTTGTGCAGAAAACGGTAACACTTGTTCAGAACGAAAGAAAGCACAGAGCCCCAGATTTTATGTTGTCCTGGAGAGCTTGCAGAGCACTGGGGAAAGGCAGGCAGAGAATTCCCTGCTAGCACCTTCTCTGTGCCTGTTCACATTGCTTCGCAGAATCGCTTTTGTGCAGAAAACAGTAACACTTGTTCAGAACGAAAGAAAGCACAGAGCCCCAGATTTTATGTTGTCCTGGAAGCTTGCAGAGCACTGGGGAAAGGCAGGCAGAGAATTCCCTGCTAGCACCTTCTCTGTGCCTGGGAAGCACAAGTGTTCACATTGCTTCGCAGAATCGCTTTTGTGCAGAAACAGTAACACTTGTTCAGAACGAAAGAAAGCACAGAGCCCCAGATTTTATGTTGTCCTGGAGAGCTTGCAGAGCACTGGGGAAAGGCAGGCAGAGAATTCCCTGCTAGCACCTTCTCTGTGCCTGGGAAGCAGAAGTGTTCACATTGCTTCGCAGAATCGCTTTTGTGCAGAAAACAGTAACACTTGTTCAGAACGAAAGAAAGCACAGAGCCCCAGATTTTATGTTGTCCTGGAGAGCTTGAAGAGCACTGGGGAAAGGCAGGCAGAGAATTCCCTGCTAGCACCTTCTCTGTGCCTGTTCACATTGCTTCGCAGAATCGCTTTTGTGCAGAAAACAGTAACACTTGTTCAGAACGAAAGAAAGCACAGAGCCCCAGATTTTATGTTGTCCTGGAAGCTTGCAGAGCACTGGGGAAAGGCAGGCAGAGAATTCCCTGCTAGCACCTTCTCTGTGCCTGGAAAGCACAAGTGTTCACATTGCTTCGCAGAATCGCTTTTGTGCAGAAAACAGTAACACTTGTTCAGAACGAAAGAAAGCACAGAGCCCCAGATTTGCTGTTGTCCTGGAGAGCTTGCAGGGCACTGGGGAAAGGCAGGCAGAGAATTCCCTGCTAGCACCTTCTCTGTGCTTGTTCACATTGCTTCGCAGAATCGCTTTTGTGCAGAAAACAGTAACACTTGTTCAGAACGAAAGAAAGCACAGAGCCCCAGATTTTAGGTTGTCCTGGAGAGCTTGCAGAGCACTGGGGAAAGGCAGGCAGAGAATTCCCTGCTAGCACCTTCTCTGTGCCTGGGAAGCACAAGTGTTCACATTGCTTCGCAGAATCGCTTTTGTGCAGAAAACAGTAACACTTGTTCAGAACGAAAGAAAGCACAGAGCCCCAGATTTTATGTTGTCCTGGAGAGCTTGCAGAGCACTGGGGAAAGGCAGGCAGAGAATTCCCTGCTAGCACCTTCTCTGTGCCTGGGAAGCAGAAGTGTTCGCTTTGCTTCGCAGAATCGCTTTTGTGCAGAAAACAGTAACACTTGTTCAGAACGAAAGAAAGCACAGAGCCCCAGATTTTATGTTGTCCTGGAGAGCTTGCAGAGCACTGGGGAAAGGCAGGCAGAGAATTCCCTGCTAGCACCTTCTCTGTGCCTGGGAAGCACAAGTGTTCACATTGCTTCGCAGAATCGCTTTTGTGCAGAAAACAGTAACACTTGTTCAGAACGAAAGAAAGCACAGAGCCCCAGATTTTATGTTGTCCTGGAGAGCTTGCAGAGCACTGGGGAAAGGCAGGCAGAGAATTCCCTGCTAGCACCTTCTCTGTGCCTGGGAAGCAGAAGTGTTCACATTGCTTTGCAGAATCGCTTTTGTGCAGAAAACAGTAACACTTGTTCAGAACGAAAGAAAGCACAGAGCCCCAGATTTTATGTTGTCCTGGAGAGCTTGCAGAGCACTGGGGAAAGGCAGGCAGAGAATTCCCTGCTAGCACCTTCTCTGTGCCTGGGAAGCACAAGTGTTCACATTGCTTCGCAGAATCGCTTTTGTGCAGAAAACAGTAACACTTGTTCAGAACGAAAGAAAGCACAGAGCCCCAGATTTTATGTTGTCCTGGAGAGCTTGCAGAGCACTGGGGAAAGGCAGGCAGAGAATTCCCTGCTAGCACCTTCTCTGTGCCTGGAAAGCACAAGTGTTCACATTGCTTCGCAGAATTGCTTTTGTGCAGAAAACAGTAACACTTGTTCAGAACGAAAGAAAGCACAGAGCCCCAGATTTTATGTTGTCCTGGAGAGCTTGCAGAGCACTGGGGAAAGGCAGGCAGAGAATTCCCTGCTAGCACCTTCTCTGTGCCTGGGAAGCAGAAGTGTTCGCTTTGCTTCGCAGAATCGCTTTTGTGCAGAAAACAGTAACACTTGTTCAGAACGAAAGAAAGCACAGAGCCCCAGATTTGCTGTTGTCCTGGAGAGCTTGCAGGGCACTGGGGAAAGGCAGGCAGAGAATTCCCTGCTAGCACCTTCTCTGTGCCTGTTCACATTGCTTCGCAGAATCGCTTTTGTGCAGAAAACAGTAACACTTGTTCAGAACGAAAGAAAGCACAGAGCCCCAGATTTTATGTTTTCCTGGAGAGCTTGCAGAGCACTGGGGAAAGGCAGGCAGAGAATTCCCTGCTAGCACCTTCTCTGTGCCTGGGAAGCACAAGTGTTCACATTGCTTCGCAGAATCGCTTTTGTGCAGAAAACAGTAACACTTGTTCAGAACGAAAGAAAGCACAGAGCCCCAGATTTTATGTTGTCCTGGAGAGCTTGCAGAGCACTGGGGAAAGGCAGGCAGAGAATTCCCTGCTAGCACCTTCTCTGTGCCTGGGAAGCACAAGTGTTCACATTGCTTCGCAGAATCGCTTTTGTGCAGAAAACAGTAACACTTGTTCAGAACGAAAGAAAGCACAGAGCCCCAGATTTTAGGTTGTCCTGGAGAGCTTGCAGAGCACTGGGGAAAGGCAGGCAGAGAATTCCCTGCTAGCACCTTCTCTGTGCCTGGGAAGCACAAGTGTTCACATTGCTTCGCAGAATCGCTTTTGTGCAGAAAACAGTAACACTTGTTCAGAACGAAAGAAAGCACAGAGCCCCAGATTTTAGGTTGTCCTGGAGAGCTTGCAGAGCACTGGGGAAAGGCAGGCAGAGAATTCCCTGCTAGCACCTTCTCTGTGCCTGGGAAGCACAAGTGTTCACATTGCTTCGCAGAATCGCTTTTGTGCAGAAAACAGTAACACTTGTTCAGAACGAAAGAAAGCACAGAGCCCCAGATTTTAGGTTGTCCTGGAGAGCTTGCAGAGCACTGGGGAAAGGCAGGCAGAGAATTCCCTGCTAGCACCTTCTCTGTGCCTGGGAAGCAGAAGTGTTCGCTTTGCTTCGCAGAATCGCTTTTGTGCAGAAAACAGTAACACTTGTTCAGAACGAAAGAAAGCACAGAGCCCCAGATTTTAGGTTGTCCTGGAAGCTTGCAGAGTACTGGGGAAAGGCAGGCAGAGAATTCCCTGCTAGCACCTTCTCTGTGCCTGGAAAGCACAAGTGTTCACATTGCTTCGCAGAATTGCTTTTGTGCAGAAAACAGTAACACTTGTTCAGAACGAAAGAAAGCACAGTGCCCCAGATTTTATGTTGTCCTGGAGAGCTTGCAGAGCACTGGGGAAAGGCAGGCAGAGAATTCCCTGCTAGCACCTTCTCTGTGCCTGGGAAGCACAAGTGTTCACATTGCTTTGCAGAATCACTTTTGTGCAGAAAACAGTAACACTTGTTCAGAACGAAAGAAAGCACAGAGCCCCAGATTTTATGTTGTCCTGGAGAGCTTGCAGAGCACTGGGGAAAGGCAGGCAGAGAATTCCCTGCTAGCACCTTCTCTGTGCCTGGGAAGCAGAAGTGTTCACATTGCTTCGCAGAATCGCTTTTGTGCAGAAAACAGTAACACTTGTTCAGAACGAAAGAAAGCACAGAGCCCCAGATTTTATGTTGTCCTGGAGAGCTTGCAGAGCACTGGGGAAAGGCAGGCAGAGAATTCCCTGCTAGCACCTTCTCTGTGCCTGTTCACATTGCTTCGCAGAATCGCTTTTGTGCAGAAAACAGTAACACTTGTTCAGAACGAAAGAAAGCACAGAGCCCCAGATTTTATGTTGTCCTGGAAGCTTGCAGAGCACTGGGGAAAGGCAGGCAGAGAATTCCCTGCTAGCACCTTCTCTGTGCCTGGAAAGCACAAGTGTTCACATTGCTTCGCAGAATTGCTTTTGTGCAGAAAACAGTAACACTTGTTCAGAACGAAAGAAAGCACAGAGCCCCAGATTTTATGTTGTCCTGGAGAGCTTGCAGAGCACTGGGGAAAGGCAGGCAGAGAATTCCCTGCTAGCACCTTCTCTGTGCCTGGGAAGCACAAGTGTTCACATTGCTTCGCAGAATCGCTTTTGTGCAGAAAACAGTAACACTTGTTCAGAACGAAAGAAAGCACAGAGCCCCAGATTTTATGTTGTCCTGGAGAGCTTGCAGAGCACTGGGGAAAGGCAGGCAGAGAATTCCCTGCTAGCACCTTCTCTGTGCCTGTTCACATTGCTTCGCAGAATCGCTTTTGTGCAGAAAACAGTAACACTTGTTCAGAACGAAAGAAAGCACAGAGCCCCAGAATTTATGTTGTCCTGGAGAGCTTGCAGAGCACTGGGGAAAGGCAGGCAGAGAATTCCCTGCTAGCACCTTCTCTGTGCCTGGGAAGCAGAAGTGTTCACATTGCTTCGCAGAATCGCTTTTGTGCAGAAAACAGTAACACTTGTTCAGAACGAAAGAAAGCACAGAGCCCCAGATTTTATGTTGTCCTGGAGAGCTTGCAGAGCACTGGGGAAAGGCAGGCAGAGAATTCCCTGCTAGCACCTTCTCTGTGCCTGGGAAGCAGAAGTGTTCGCTTTGCTTCGCAGAATCGCTTTTGTGCAGAAAACAGTAACACTTGTTCAGAACGAAAGAAAGCACAGAGCCCCAGATTTTAGGTTGTCCTGGAAGCTTGCAGAGTACTGGGGAAAGGCAGGCAGAGAATTCCCTGCTAGCACCTTCTCTGTGCCTGGAAAGCACAAGTGTTCACATTGCTTCGCAGAATTGCTTTTGTGCAGAAAACAGTAACACTTGTTCAGAACGAAAGAAAGCACAGAGCCCCAGATTTTATGTTGTCCTGGAGAGCTTGCAGAGCACTGGGGAAAGGCAGGCAGAGAATTCCCTGCTAGCACCTTCTCTGTGCCTGGGAAGCACAAGTGTTCACATTGCTTTGCAGAATCGCTTTTGTGCAGAAAACAGTAACACTTGTTCAGAACGAAAGAAAGCACAGAGCCCCAGATTTTATGTTGTCCTGGAGAGCTTGCAGAGCACTGGGGAAAGGCAGGCAGAGAATTCCCTGCTAGCACCTTCTCTGTGCCTGGGAAGCACAAGTGTTCACATTGCTTCGCAGAATCGCTTTTGTGCAGAAAACGGTAACACTTGTTCAGAACGAAAGAAAGCACAGAGCCCCAGATTTTATGTTGTCCTGGAGAGCTTGCAGAGCACTGGGGAAAGGCAGGCAGAGAATTCCCTGCTAGCACCTTCTCTGTGCCTGTTCACATTGCTTCGCAGAATCGCTTTTGTGCAGAAAACAGTAACACTTGTTCAGAACGAAAGAAAGCACAGAGCCCCAGATTTTATGTTGTCCTGGAAGCTTGCAGAGCACTGGGGAAAGGCAGGCAGAGAATTCCCTGCTAGCACCTTCTCTGTGCCTGGAAAGCACAAGTGTTCACATTGCTTCGCAGAATCGCTTTTGTGCAGAAAACAGTAACACTTGTTCAGAACGAAAGAAAGCACAGAGCCCCAGATTTTATGTTGTCCTGGAGAGCTTGCAGAGCACTGGGGAAAGGCAGGCAGAGAATTCCCTGCTAGCACCTTCTCTGTGCCTGGGAAGCAGAAGTGTTCGCTTTGCTTCGCAGAATCGCTTTTGTGCAGAAAACAGTAACACTTGTTCAGAACGAAAGAAAGCACAGAGCCCCAGATTTTAGGTTGTCCTGGAAGCTTGCAGAGTACTGGGGAAAGGCAGGCAGAGAATTCCCTGCTAGCACCTTCTCTGTGCCTGGAAAGCACAAGTGTTCACATTGCTTCGCAGAATTGCTTTTGTGCAGAAAACAGTAACACTTGTTCAGAACGAAAGAAAGCACAGAGCCCCAGATTTTATGTTGTCCTGGAGAGCTTGCAGAGCACTGGGGAAAGGCAGGCAGAGAATTCCCTGCTAGCACCTTCTCTGTGCCTGGGAAGCACAAGTGTTCACATTGCTTTGCAGAATCGCTTTTGTGCAGAAAACAGTAACACTTGTTCAGAACGAAAGAAAGCACAGAGCCCCAGATTTTATGTTGTCCTGGAGAGCTTGCAGAGCACTGGGGAAAGGCAGGCAGAGAATTCCCTGCTAGCACCTTCTCTGTGCCTGGGAAGCAGAAGTGTTCACATTGCTTCGCAGAATCGCTTTTGTGCAGAAAACAGTAACACTTGTTCAGAACGAAAGAAAGCACAGAGCCCCAGATTTTATGTTGTCCTGGAGAGCTTGCAGAGCACTGGGGAAAGGCAGGCAGAGAATTCCCTGCTAGCACCTTCTCTGTGCCTGTTCACATTGCTTCGCAGAATCGCTTTTGTGCAGAAAACAGTAACACTTGTTCAGAACGAAAGAAAGCACAGAGCCCCAGATTTTATGTTGTCCTGGAAGCTTGCAGAGCACTGGGGAAAGGCAGGCAGAGAATTCCCTGCTAGCACCTTCTCTGTGCCTGGAAAGCACAAGTGTTCACATTGCTTCGCAGAATCGCTTTTGTGCAGAAAACAGTAACACTTGTTCAGAACGAAAGAAAGCACAGAGCCCCAGATTTTATGTTGTCCTGGAGAGCTTGCAGAGCACTGGGGAAAGGCAGGCAGAGAATTCCCTGCTAGCACCTTCTCTGTGCCTGGGAAGCAGAAGTGTTCACATTGCTTCGCAGAATCGCTTTTGTGCAGAAAACAGTAACACTTGTTCAGAACGAAAGAAAGCACAGAGCCCCAGATTTTATGTTGTCCTGGAGAGCTTGCAGAGCACTGGGGAAAGGCAGGCAGAGAATTCCCTGCTAGCACCTTCTCTGTGCCTGTTCACATTGCTTCGCAGAATCGCTTTTGTGCAGAAAACAGTAACACTTGTTCAGAACGAAAGAAAGCACAGAGCCCCAGATTTTATGTTGTCCTGGAAGCTTGCAGAGCACTGGGGAAAGGCAGGCAGAGAATTCCCTGCTAGCACCTTCTCTGTGCCTGGAAAGCACAAGTGTTCACATTGCTTCGCAGAATCGCTTTTGTGCAGAAAACAGTAACACTTGTTCAGAACGAAAGAAAGCACAGAGCCCCAGATTTTATGTTGTCCTGGAGAGCTTGCAGAGCACTGGGGAAAGGCAGGCAGAGAATTCCCTGCTAGCACCTTCTCTGTGCGTGGGAAGCAGAAGTGTTCACATTGCTTCGCAGAATCGCTTTTGTGCAGAAAACAGTAACACTTGTTCAGAACGAAAGAAAGCACAGAGCCCCAGATTTTATGTTGTCCTGGAGAGCTTGCAGAGCACTGGGGAAAGGCAGGCAGAGAATTCCCTGCTAGCACCTTCTCTGTGCCTGTTCACATTGCTTCGCAGAATCGCTTTTGTGCAGAAAACAGTAACACTTGTTCAGAACGAAAGAAAGCACAGAGCCCCAGATTTTATGTTGTCCTGGAGAGCTTGCAGAGCACTGGGGAAAGGCAGGCAGAGAATTCCCTGCTAGCACCTTCTCTGTGCCTGGGAAGCACAAGTGTTCACATTGCTTCGCAGAATCGCTTTTGTGCAGAAAACAGTAACACTTGTTCAGAACGAAAGAAAGCACAGAGCCCCAGATTTTATGTTGTCCTGGAGAGCTTGCAGAGCACTGGGGAAAGGCAGGCAGAGAATTCCCTGCTAGCACCTTCTCTGTGCCTGGGAAGCAGAAGTGTTCACATTGCTTCGCAGAATCGCTTTTGTGCAGAAAACAGTAACACTTGTTCAGAACGAAAGAAAGCACAGAGCCCCAGATTTTATGTTGTCCTGGAGAGCTTGCAGAGCACTGGGGAAAGGCAGGCAGAGAATTCCCTGCTAGCACCTTCTCTGTGCCTGTTCACATTGCTTCGCAGAATCGCTTTTGTGCAGAAAACAGTAACACTTGTTCAGAACGAAAGAAAGCACAGAGCCCCAGATTTTATGTTGTCCTGGAAGCTTGCAGAGCACTGGGGAAAGGCAGGCAGAGAATTCCCTGCTAGCACCTTCTCTGTGCCTGGGAAGCACAAGTGTTCACATTGCTTCGCAGAATCGCTTTTGTGCAGAAAACAGTAACACTTGTTCAGAACGAAAGAAAGCACAGAGCCCCAGATTTTATGTTGTCCTGGAGAGCTTGCAGAGCACTGGGGAAAGGCAGGCAGAGAATTCCCTGCTAGCACCTTCTCTGTGCCTGGGAAGCAGAAGTGTTCACATTGCTTCGCAGAATCGCTTTTGTGCAGAAAACAGTAACACTTGTTCAGAACGAAAGAAAGCACAGAGCCCCAGATTTTATGTTGTCCTGGAGAGCTTGCAGAGCACTGGGGAAAGGCAGGCAGAGAATTCCCTGCTAGCACCTTCTCTGTGCCTGTTCACATTGCTTCGCAGAATCGCTTTTGTGCAGAAAACAGTAACACTTGTTCAGAACGAAAGAAAGCACAGAGCCCCAGATTTTATGTTGTCCTGGAAGCTTGCAGAGCACTGGGGAAAGGCAGGCAGAGAATTCCCTGCTAGCACCTTCTCTGTGCCTGGGAAGCACAAGTGTTCACATTGCTTCGCAGAATCGCTTTTGTGCAGAAAACAGTAACACTTGTTCAGAACGAAAGAAAGCACAGAGCCCCAGATTTGCTGTTGTCCTGGAGAGCTTGCAGGGCACTGGGGAAAGGCAGGCAGAGAATTCCCTGCTAGCACCTTCTCTGTGCCTGGGAAGCACAAGTGTTCACATTGCTTCGCAGAATCGCTTTTGTGCAGAAAACAGTAACACTTGTTCAGAACAAAAGAAAGCACAGAGCCCCAGATTTTATGTTGTCCTGGAGAGCTTGCAGAGCACTGGGGAAAGGCAGGCAGAGAATTCCCTGCTAGCACCTTCTCTGTGCCTGGGAAGCAGAAGTGTTCGCTTTGCTTCGCAGAATCGCTTTTGTGCAGAAAACAGTAACACTTGTTCAGAACGAAAGAAAGCACAGAGCCCCAGATTTTATGTTGTCCTGGAGAGCTTGCAGAGCACTGGGGAAAGGCAGGCAGAGAATTCCCTGCTAGCACCTTCTCTGTGCCTGGGAAGCACAAGTGTTCACATTGCTTCGCAGAATCGCTTTTGTGCAGAAAACAGTAACACTTGTTCAGAACGAAAGAAAGCACAGAGCCCCAGATTTTATGTTGTCCTGGAGAGCTTGCAGAGCACTGGGGAAAGGCAGGCAGAGAATTCCCTGCTAGCACCTTCTCTGTGCCTGGGAAGCAGAAGTGTTCACATTGCTTCGCAGAATCGCTTTTGTGCAGAAAACGGTAACACTTGTTCAGAACGAAAGAAAGCACAGAGCCCCAGATTTTATGTTGTCCTGGAGAGCTTGCAGAGCACTGGGGAAAGGCAGGCAGAGAATTCCCTGCTAGCACCTTCTCTGTGCCTGTTCACATTGCTTCGCAGAATCGCTTTTGTGCAGAAAACAGTAACACTTGTTCAGAACGAAAGAAAGCACAGAGCCCCAGATTTTATGTTGTCCTGGAAGCTTGCAGAGCACTGGGGAAAGGCAGGCAGAGAATTCCCTGCTAGCACCTTCTCTGTGCCTGGGAAGCACAAGTGTTCACATTGCTTCGCAGAATCGCTTTTGTGCAGAAAACAGTAACACTTGTTCAGAACGAAAGAAAGCACAGAGCCCCAGATTTTATGTTGTCCTGGAGAGCTTGCAGAGCACTGGGGAAAGGCAGGCAGAGAATTCCCTGCTAGCACCTTCTCTGTGCCTGGGAAGCAGAAGTGTTCACATTGCTTCGCAGAATCGCTTTTGTGCAGAAAACAGTAACACTTGTTCAGAACGAAAGAAAGCACAGAGCCCCAGATTTTATGTTGTCCTGGAGAGCTTGAAGAGCACTGGGGAAAGGCAGGCAGAGAATTCCCTGCTAGCACCTTCTCTGTGCCTGTTCACATTGCTTCGCAGAATCGCTTTTGTGCAGAAAACAGTAACACTTGTTCAGAACGAAAGAAAGCACAGAGCCCCAGATTTTATGTTGTCCTGGAAGCTTGCAGAGCACTGGGGAAAGGCAGGCAGAGAATTCCCTGCTAGCACCTTCTCTGTGCCTGGAAAGCACAAGTGTTCACATTGCTTCGCAGAATCGCTTTTGTGCAGAAAACAGTAACACTTGTTCAGAACGAAAGAAAGCACAGAGCCCCAGATTTGCTGTTGTCCTGGAGAGCTTGCAGGGCACTGGGGAAAGGCAGGCAGAGAATTCCCTGCTAGCACCTTCTCTGTGCTTGTTCACATTGCTTCGCAGAATCGCTTTTGTGCAGAAAACAGTAACACTTGTTCAGAACGAAAGAAAGCACAGAGCCCCAGATTTTAGGTTGTCCTGGAGAGCTTGCAGAGCACTGGGGAAAGGCAGGCAGAGAATTCCCTGCTAGCACCTTCTCTGTGCCTGGGAAGCACAAGTGTTCACATTGCTTCGCAGAATCGCTTTTGTGCAGAAAACAGTAACACTTGTTCAGAACGAAAGAAAGCACAGAGCCCCAGATTTTATGTTGTCCTGGAGAGCTTGCAGAGCACTGGGGAAAGGCAGGCAGAGAATTCCCTGCTAGCACCTTCTCTGTGCCTGGGAAGCAGAAGTGTTCGCTTTGCTTCGCAGAATCGCTTTTGTGCAGAAAACAGTAACACTTGTTCAGAACGAAAGAAAGCACAGAGCCCCAGATTTTATGTTGTCCTGGAGAGCTTGCAGAGCACTGGGGAAAGGCAGGCAGAGAATTCCCTGCTAGCACCTTCTCTGTGCCTGGGAAGCACAAGTGTTCACATTGCTTCGCAGAATCGCTTTTGTGCAGAAAACAGTAACACTTGTTCAGAACGAAAGAAAGCACAGAGCCCCAGATTTTATGTTGTCCTGGAGAGCTTGCAGAGCACTGGGGAAAGGCAGGCAGAGAATTCCCTGCTAGCACCTTCTCTGTGCCTGGGAAGCAGAAGTGTTCACATTGCTTCGCAGAATCGCTTTTGTGCAGAAAACAGTAACACTTGTTCAGAACGAAAGAAAGCACAGAGCCCCAGATTTGCTGTTGTCCTGGAGAGCTTGCAGAGCACTGGGGAAAGGCAGGCAGAGAATTCCCTGCTAGCACCTTCTCTGTGCCTGGGAAGCACAAGTGTTCACATTGCTTCGCAGAATCGCTTTTGTGCAGAAAACAGTAACACTTGTTCAGAACGAAAGAAAGCACAGAGCCCCAGATTTTATGTTGTCCTGGAGAGCTTGCAGAGCACTGGGGAAAGGCAGGCAGAGAATTCCCTGCTAGCACCTTCTCTGTGCCTGGAAAGCACAAGTGTTCACATTGCTTCGCAGAATTGCTTTTGTGCAGAAAACAGTAACACTTGTTCAGAACGAAAGAAAGCACAGAGCCCCAGATTTTATGTTGTCCTGGAGAGCTTGCAGAGCACTGGGGAAAGGCAGGCAGAGAATTCCCTGCTAGCACCTTCTCTGTGCCTGGGAAGCAGAAGTGTTCGCTTTGCTTCGCAGAATCGCTTTTGTGCAGAAAACAGTAACACTTGTTCAGAACGAAAGAAAGCACAGAGCCCCAGATTTGCTGTTGTCCTGGAGAGCTTGCAGGGCACTGGGGAAAGGCAGGCAGAGAATTCCCTGCTAGCACCTTCTCTGTGCCTGTTCACATTGCTTCGCAGAATCGCTTTTGTGCAGAAAACAGTAACACTTGTTCAGAACGAAAGAAAGCACAGAGCCCCAGATTTTATGTTTTCCTGGAGAGCTTGCAGAGCACTGGGGAAAGGCAGGCAGAGAATTCCCTGCTAGCACCTTCTCTGTGCCTGGGAAGCACAAGTGTTCACATTGCTTCGCAGAATCGCTTTTGTGCAGAAAACAGTAACACTTGTTCAGAACGAAAGAAAGCACAGAGCCCCAGATTTTATGTTGTCCTGGAGAGCTTGCAGAGCACTGGGGAAAGGCAGGCAGAGAATTCCCTGCTAGCACCTTCTCTGTGCCTGGGAAGCAGAAGTGTTCACATTGCTTCGCAGAATCGCTTTTGTGCAGAAAACAGTAACACTTGTTCAGAACGAAAGAAAGCACAGAGCCCCAGATTTTAGGTTGTCCTGGAGAGCTTGCAGAGCACTGGGGAAAGGCAGGCAGAGAATTCCCTGCTAGCACCTTCTCTGTGCCTGGGAAGCACAAGTGTTCACATTGCTTCGCAGAATCGCTTTTGTGCAGAAAACAGTAACACTTGTTCAGAACGAAAGAAAGCACAGAGCCCCAGATTTTAGGTTGTCCTGGAGAGCTTGCAGAGCACTGGGGAAAGGCAGGCAGAGAATTCCCTGCTAGCACCTTCTCTGTGCCTGGGAAGCACAAGTGTTCACATTGCTTCGCAGAATCGCTTTTGTGCAGAAAACAGTAACACTTGTTCAGAACGAAAGAAAGCACAGAGCCCCAGATTTTAGGTTGTCCTGGAGAGCTTGCAGAGCACTGGGGAAAGGCAGGCAGAGAATTCCCTGCTAGCACCTTCTCTGTGCCTGGGAAGCAGAAGTGTTCGCTTTGCTTCGCAGAATCGCTTTTGTGCAGAAAACAGTAACACTTGTTCAGAACGAAAGAAAGCACAGAGCCCCAGATTTTAGGTTGTCCTGGAAGCTTGCAGAGTACTGGGGAAAGGCAGGCAGAGAATTCCCTGCTAGCACCTTCTCTGTGCCTGGAAAGCACAAGTGTTCACATTGCTTCGCAGAATTGCTTTTGTGCAGAAAACAGTAACACTTGTTCAGAACGAAAGAAAGCACAGTGCCCCAGATTTTATGTTGTCCTGGAGAGCTTGCAGAGCACTGGGGAAAGGCAGGCAGAGAATTCCCTGCTAGCACCTTCTCTGTGCCTGGGAAGCACAAGTGTTCACATTGCTTTGCAGAATCGCTTTTGTGCAGAAAACAGTAACACTTGTTCAGAACGAAAGAAAGCACAGAGCCCCAGATTTTATGTTGTCCTGGAGAGCTTGCAGAGCACTGGGGAAAGGCAGGCAGAGAATTCCCTGCTAGCACCTTCTCTGTGCCTGGGAAGCAGAAGTGTTCACATTGCTTCGCAGAATCGCTTTTGTGCAGAAAACAGTAACACTTGTTCAGAACGAAAGAAAGCACAGAGCCCCAGATTTTATGTTGTCCTGGAGAGCTTGCAGAGCACTGGGGAAAGGCAGGCAGAGAATTCCCTGCTAGCACCTTCTCTGTGCCTGTTCACATTGCTTCGCAGAATCGCTTTTGTGCAGAAAACAGTAACACTTGTTCAGAACGAAAGAAAGCACAGAGCCCCAGATTTTATGTTGTCCTGGAAGCTTGCAGAGCACTGGGGAAAGGCAGGCAGAGAATTCCCTGCTAGCACCTTCTCTGTGCCTGGAAAGCACAAGTGTTCACATTGCTTCGCAGAATTGCTTTTGTGCAGAAAACAGTAACACTTGTTCAGAACGAAAGAAAGCACAGAGCCCCAGATTTTATGTTGTCCTGGAGAGCTTGCAGAGCACTGGGGAAAGGCAGGCAGAGAATTCCCTGCTAGCACCTTCTCTGTGCCTGGGAAGCACAAGTGTTCACATTGCTTCGCAGAATCGCTTTTGTGCAGAAAACAGTAACACTTGTTCAGAACGAAAGAAAGCACAGAGCCCCAGATTTTATGTTGTCCTGGAGAGCTTGCAGAGCACTGGGGAAAGGCAGGCAGAGAATTCCCTGCTAGCACCTTCTCTGTGCCTGTTCACATTGCTTCGCAGAATCGCTTTTGTGCAGAAAACAGTAACACTTGTTCAGAACGAAAGAAAGCACAGAGCCCCAGAATTTATGTTGTCCTGGAGAGCTTGCAGAGCACTGGGGAAAGGCAGGCAGAGAATTCCCTGCTAGCACCTTCTCTGTGCCTGGGAAGCAGAAGTGTTCACATTGCTTCGCAGAATCGCTTTTGTGCAGAAAACAGTAACACTTGTTCAGAACGAAAGAAAGCACAGAGCCCCAGATTTTATGTTGTCCTGGAGAGCTTGCAGAGCACTGGGGAAAGGCAGGCAGAGAATTCCCTGCTAGCACCTTCTCTGTGCCTGGGAAGCAGAAGTGTTCGCTTTGCTTCGCAGAATCGCTTTTGTGCAGAAAACAGTAACACTTGTTCAGAACGAAAGAAAGCACAGAGCCCCAGATTTTAGGTTGTCCTGGAAGCTTGCAGAGTACTGGGGAAAGGCAGGCAGAGAATTCCCTGCTAGCACCTTCTCTGTGCCTGGAAAGCACAAGTGTTCACATTGCTTCGCAGAATTGCTTTTGTGCAGAAAACAGTAACACTTGTTCAGAACGAAAGAAAGCACAGAGCCCCAGATTTTATGTTGTCCTGGAGAGCTTGCAGAGCACTGGGGAAAGGCAGGCAGAGAATTCCCTGCTAGCACCTTCTCTGTGCCTGGGAAGCACAAGTGTTCACATTGCTTTGCAGAATCGCTTTTGTGCAGAAAACAGTAACACTTGTTCAGAACGAAAGAAAGCACAGAGCCCCAGATTTTATGTTGTCCTGGAGAGCTTGCAGAGCACTGGGGAAAGGCAGGCAGAGAATTCCCTGCTAGCACCTTCTCTGTGCCTGGGAAGCACAAGTGTTCACATTGCTTCGCAGAATCGCTTTTGTGCAGAAAACGGTAACACTTGTTCAGAACGAAAGAAAGCACAGAGCCCCAGATTTTATGTTGTCCTGGAGAGCTTGCAGAGCACTGGGGAAAGGCAGGCAGAGAATTCCCTGCTAGCACCTTCTCTGTGCCTGTTCACATTGCTTCGCAGAATCGCTTTTGTGCAGAAAACAGTAACACTTGTTCAGAACGAAAGAAAGCACAGAGCCCCAGATTTTATGTTGTCCTGGAAGCTTGCAGAGCACTGGGGAAAGGCAGGCAGAGAATTCCCTGCTAGCACCTTCTCTGTGCCTGGAAAGCACAAGTGTTCACATTGCTTCGCAGAATCGCTTTTGTGCAGAAAACAGTAACACTTGTTCAGAACGAAAGAAAGCACAGAGCCCCAGATTTTATGTTGTCCTGGAGAGCTTGCAGAGCACTGGGGAAAGGCAGGCAGAGAATTCCCTGCTAGCACCTTCTCTGTGCCTGGGAAGCACAAGTGTTCACATTGCTTCGCAGAATCGCTTTTGTGCAGAAAACAGTAACACTTGTTCAGAACGAAAGAAAGCACAGAGCCCCAGATTTTATGTTGTCCTGGAGAGCTTGCAGATCACTGGGGAAAGGCAGGCAGAGAATTCCCTGCTAGCACCTTCTCTGTGCCTGGGAAGCAGAAGTGTTCACATTGCTTCGCAGAATCGCTTTTGTGCAGAAAACAGTAACACTTGTTCAGAACGAAAGAAAGCACAGAGCCCCAGATTTTATGTTGTCCTGGAGAGCTTGCAGAGCACTGGGGAAAGGCAGGCAGAGAATTCCCTGCTAGCACCTTCTCTGTGCCTGGGAAGCAGAAGTGTTCGCTTTGCTTCGCAGAATCGCTTTTGTGCAGAAAACAGTAACACTTGTTCAGAACGAAAGAAAGCACAGAGCCCCAGATTTTAGGTTGTCCTGGAAGCTTGCAGAGTACTGGGGAAAGGCAGGCAGAGAATTCCCTGCTAGCACCTTCTCTGTGCCTGGAAAGCACAAGTGTTCACATTGCTTCGCAGAATTGCTTTTGTGCAGAAAACAGTAACACTTGTTCAGAACGAAAGAAAGCACAGAGCCCCAGATTTTATGTTGTCCTGGAGAGCTTGCAGAGCACTGGGGAAAGGCAGGCAGAGAATTCCCTGCTAGCACCTTCTCTGTGCCTGGGAAGCACAAGTGTTCACATTGCTTTGCAGAATCGCTTTTGTGCAGAAAACAGTAACACTTGTTCAGAACGAAAGAAAGCACAGAGCCCCAGATTTTATGTTGTCCTGGAGAGCTTGCAGAGCACTGGGGAAAGGCAGGCAGAGAATTCCCTGCTAGCACCTTCTCTGTGCCTGGGAAGCAGAAGTGTTCACATTGCTTCGCAGAATCGCTTTTGTGCAGAAAACAGTAACACTTGTTCAGAACGAAAGAAAGCACAGAGCCCCAGATTTTATGTTGTCCTGGAGAGCTTGCAGAGCACTGGGGAAAGGCAGGCAGAGAATTCCCTGCTAGCACCTTCTCTGTGCCTGTTCACATTGCTTCGCAGAATCGCTTTTGTGCAGAAAACAGTAACACTTGTTCAGAACGAAAGAAAGCACAGAGCCCCAGATTTTATGTTGTCCTGGAAGCTTGCAGAGCACTGGGGAAAGGCAGGCAGAGAATTCCCTGCTAGCACCTTCTCTGTGCCTGGAAAGCACAAGTGTTCACATTGCTTCGCAGAATCGCTTTTGTGCAGAAAACAGTAACACTTGTTCAGAACGAAAGAAAGCACAGAGCCCCAGATTTTATGTTGTCCTGGAGAGCTTGCAGAGCACTGGGGAAAGGCAGGCAGAGAATTCCCTGCTAGCACCTTCTCTGTGCCTGGGAAGCAGAAGTGTTCACATTGCTTCGCAGAATCGCTTTTGTGCAGAAAACAGTAACACTTGTTCAGAACGAAAGAAAGCACAGAGCCCCAGATTTTATGTTGTCCTGGAGAGCTTGCAGAGCACTGGGGAAAGGCAGGCAGAGAATTCCCTGCTAGCACCTTCTCTGTGCCTGTTCACATTGCTTCGCAGAATCGCTTTTGTGCAGAAAACAGTAACACTTGTTCAGAACGAAAGAAAGCACAGAGCCCCAGATTTTATGTTGTCCTGGAAGCTTGCAGAGCACTGGGGAAAGGCAGGCAGAGAATTCCCTGCTAGCACCTTCTCTGTGCCTGGAAAGCACAAGTGTTCACATTGCTTCGCAGAATCGCTTTTGTGCAGAAAACAGTAACACTTGTTCAGAACGAAAGAAAGCACAGAGCCCCAGATTTTATGTTGTCCTGGAGAGCTTGCAGAGCACTGGGGAAAGGCAGGCAGAGAATTCCCTGCTAGCACCTTCTCTGTGCGTGGGAAGCAGAAGTGTTCACATTGCTTCGCAGAATCGCTTTTGTGCAGAAAACAGTAACACTTGTTCAGAACGAAAGAAAGCACAGAGCCCCAGATTTTATGTTGTCCTGGAGAGCTTGCAGAGCACTGGGGAAAGGCAGGCAGAGAATTCCCTGCTAGCACCTTCTCTGTGCCTGTTCACATTGCTTCGCAGAATCGCTTTTGTGCAGAAAACAGTAACACTTGTTCAGAACGAAAGAAAGCACAGAGCCCCAGATTTTATGTTGTCCTGGAGAGCTTGCAGAGCACTGGGGAAAGGCAGGCAGAGAATTCCCTGCTAGCACCTTCTCTGTGCCTGGGAAGCACAAGTGTTGACATTGCTTCGCAGAATCGCTTTTGTGCAGAAAACAGTAACACTTGTTCAGAACGAAAGAAAGCACAGAGCCCCAGATTTTATGTTGTCCTGGAGAGCTTGCAGAGCACTGGGGAAAGGCAGGCAGAGAATTCCCTGCTAGCACCTTCTCTGTGCCTGGGAAGCAGAAGTGTTCACATTGCTTCGCAGAATCGCTTTTGTGCAGAAAACAGTAACACTTGTTCAGAACGAAAGAAAGCACAGAGCCCCAGATTTTATGTTGTCCTGGAGAGCTTGCAGAGCACTGGGGAAAGGCAGGCAGAGAATTCCCTGCTAGCACCTTCTCTGTGCCTGGGAAGCACAAGTGTTCGCTTTGCTTCGCAGAATCGCTTTTGTGCAGAAAACAGTAACACTTGTTCAGAACGAAAGAAAGCACAGAGCCCCAGATTTTATGTTGTCCTGGAAGCTTGCAGAGTACTGGGGAAAGGCAGGCAGAGAATTCCCTGCTAGCACCTTCTCTGTGCCTGGAAAGCACAAGTGTTCACATTGCTTCGCAGAATTGCTTTTGTGCAGAAAACAGTAACACTTGTTCAGAACGAAAGAAAGCACAGAGCCCCAGATTTTATGTTGTCCTGGAGAGCTTGCAGAGCACTGGGGAAAGGCAGGCAGAGAATTCCCTGCTAGCACCTTCTCTGTGCCTGGGAAGCACAAGTGTTCACATTGCTTTGCAGAATCGCTTTTGTGCAGAAAACAGTAACACTTGTTCAGAACGAAAGAAAGCACAGAGCCCCAGATTTTATGTTGTCCTGGAGAGCTTGCAGAGCACTGGGGAAAGGCAGGCAGAGAATTCCCTGCTAGCACCTTCTCTGTGCCTGGGAAGCAGAAGTGTTCACATTGCTTCGCAGAATCGCTTTTGTGCAGAAAACAGTAACACTTGTTCAGAACGAAAGAAAGCACAGAGCCCCAGATTTTATGTTGTCCTGGAGAGCTTGCAGAGCACTGGGGAAAGGCAGGCAGAGAATTCCCTGCTAGCACCTTCTCTGTGCCTGTTCACATTGCTTCGCAGAATCGCTTTTGTGCAGAAAACAGTAACACTTGTTCAGAACGAAAGAAAGCACAGAGCCCCAGATTTTATGTTGTCCTGGAAGCTTGCAGAGCACTGGGGAAAGGCAGGCAGAGAATTCCCTGCTAGCACCTTCTCTGTGCCTGGAAAGCACAAGTGTTCACATTGCTTCGCAGAATCGCTTTTGTGCAGAAAACAGTAACACTTGTTCAGAACGAAAGAAAGCACAGAGCCCCAGATTTTATGTTGTCCTGGAGAGCTTGCAGAGCACTGGGGAAAGGCAGGCAGAGAATTCCCTGCTAGCACCTTCTCTGTGCCTGGGAAGCACAAGTGTTCACATTGCTTTGCAGAATCGCTTTTGTGCAGAAAACAGTAACACTTGTTCAGAACGAAAGAAAGCACAGAGCCCCAGATTTTATGTTGTCCTGGAGAGCTTGCAGAGCACTGGGGAAAGGCAGGCAGAGAATTCCCTGCTAGCACCTTCTCTGTGCCTGGGAAGCAGAAGTGTTCACATTGCTTCGCAGAATCGCTTTTGTGCAGAAAACAGTAACACTTGTTCAGAACGAAAGAAAGCACAGAGCCCCAGATTTTATGTTGTCCTGGAGAGCTTGCAGAGCACTGGGGAAAGGCAGGCAGAGAATTCCCTGCTAGCACCTTCTCTGTGCCTGTTCACATTGCTTCGCAGAATCGCTTTTGTGCAGAAAACAGTAACACTTGTTCAGAACGAAAGAAAGCACAGAGCCCCAGATTTTATGTTGTCCTGGAAGCTTGCAGAGCACTGGGGAAAGGCAGGCAGAGAATTCCCTGCTAGCACCTTCTCTGTGCCTGGAAAGCACAAGTGTTCACATTGCTTCGCAGAATCGCTTTTGTGCAGAAAACAGTAACACTTGTTCAGAACGAAAGAAAGCACAGAGCCCCAGATTTTATGTTGTCCTGGAGAGCTTGCAGAGCACTGGGGAAAGGCAGGCAGAGAATTCCCTGCTAGCACCTTCTCTGTGCCTGGGAAGCACAAGTGTTCACATTGCTTCGCAGAATCGCTTTTGTGCAGAAAACAGTAACACTTGTTCAGAATGAAAGAAAGCACAGAGCCCCAGATTTTATGTTGTCCTGGAGAGCTTGCAGAGCACTGGGGAAAGGCAGGCAGAGAATTCCCTGCTAGCACCTTCTCTGTGCCTGGGAAGCAGAAGTGTTCACATTGCTTCGCAGAATCGCTTTTGTGCAGAAAACAGTAACACTTGTTCAGAACGAAAGAAAGCACAGAGCCCCAGATTTTATGTTGTCCTGGAGAGCTTGCAGAGCACTGGGGAAAGGCAGGCAGAGAATTCCCTGCTAGCACCTTCTCTGTGCGTGGGAAGCAGAAGTGTTCACATTGCTTCGCAGAATCGCTTTTGTGCAGAAAACAGTAACACTTGTTCAGAACGAAAGAAAGCACAGAGCCCCAGATTTTATGTTGTCCTGGAGAGCTTGCAGAGCACTGGGGAAAGGCAGGCAGAGAATTCCCTGCTAGCACCTTCTCTGTGCCTGTTCACATTGCTTCGCAGAATCGCTTTTGTGCAGAAAACAGTAACACTTGTTCAGAACGAAAGAAAGCACAGAGCCCCAGATTTTATGTTGTCCTGGAGAGCTTGCAGAGCACTGGGGAAAGGCAGGCAGAGAATTCCCTGCTAGCACCTTCTCTGTGCCTGGGAAGCACAAGTGTTCACATTGCTTCGCAGAATCGCTTTTGTGCAGAAAACAGTAACACTTGTTCAGAACGAAAGAAAGCACAGAGCCCCAGATTTTATGTTGTCCTGGAGAGCTTGCAGAGCACTGGGGAAAGGCAGGCAGAGAATTCCCTGCTAGCACCTTCTCTGTGCCTGGGAAGCAGAAGTGTTCACATTGCTTTGCAGAATCGCTTTTGTGCAGAAAACAGTAACACTTGTTCAGAACGAAAGAAAGCACAGAGCCCCAGATTTTAGGTTGTCCTGGAGAGCTTGCAGAGCACTGGGGAAAGGCAGGCAGAGAATTCCCTGCTAGCACCTTCTCTGTGCCTGGGAAGCACAAGTGTTCACATTGCTTCGCAGAATCGCTTTTGTGCAGAAAACAGTAACACTTGTTCAGAACGAAAGAAAGCACAGAGCCCCAGATTTTATGTTGTCCTGGAGAGCTTGCAGAGCACTGGGGAAAGGCAGGCAGAGAATTCCCTGCTAGCACCTTCTCTGTGCCTGGGAAGCAGAAGTGTTCACATTGCTTCGCAGAATCGCTTTTGTGCAGAAAACAGTAACACTTGTTCAGAACGAAAGAAAGCACAGCGCCCCAGATTTTAGGTTGTCCTGGAGAGCTTGCAGAGCACTGGGGAAAGGCAGGCAGAGAATTCCCTGCTAGCACCTTCTCTGTGCCTGGGAAGCACAAGTGTTCACATTGCTTCGCAGAATCGCTTTTGTGCAGAAAACAGTAACACTTGTTCAGAACGAAAGAAAGCACAGAGCCCCAGATTTTAGGTTGTCCTGGAGAGCTTGCAGAGCACTGGGGAAAGGCAGGCAGAGAATTCCCTGCTAGCACCTTCTCTGTGCCTGGGAAGCACAAGTGTTCACATTGCTTCGCAGAATCGCTTTTGTGCAGAAAACAGTAACACTTGTTCAGAACGAAAGAAAGCACAGAGCCCCAGATTTTATGTTGTCCTGGAGAGCTTGCAGAGCACTGGGGAAAGGCAGGCAGAGAATTCCCTGCTAGCACCTTTTCTGTGCCTGGGAAGCACAAGTGTTCACATTGCTTCGCAGAATCGCTTTTGTGCAGAAAACAGTAACACTTGTTCAGAACGAAAGAAAGCACAGAGCCCCAGATTTTATGTTGTCCTGGAGAGCTTGCAGAGCACTGGGGAAAGGCAGGCAGAGAATTCCCTGCTAGCACCTTCTCTGTGCCTGGGAAGCACAAGTGTTCACATTGCTTCGCAGAATCGCTTTTGTGCAGAAAACAGTAACACTTGTTCAGAACGAAAGAAAGCACAGAGCCCCAGATTTTATGTTGTCCTGGAGAGCTTGCAGAGCACTGGGGAAAGGCAGGCAGAGAATTCCCTGCTAGCACCTTCTCTGTGCCTGGGAAGCAGAAGTGTTCACATTGCTTTGCAGAATCGCTTTTGTGCAGAAAACAGTAACACTTGTTCAGAACGAAAGAAAGCACAGAGCCCCAGATTTTATGTTGTCCTGGAGAGCTTGCAGAGCACTGGGGAAAGGCAGGCAGAGAATTCCCTGCTAGCACCTTCTCTGTGCCTGGGAAGCACAAGTGTTCACATTGCTTCGCAGAATCGCTTTTGTGCAGAAAACAGTAACACTTGTTCAGAACGAAAGAAAGCACAGAGCCCCAGATTTTATGTTGTCCTGGAGAGCTTGCAGAGCACTGGGGAAAGGCAGGCAGAGAATTCCCTGCTAGCACCTTCTCTGTGCCTGGGAAGCAGAAGTGTTCACATTGCTTCGCAGAATCGCTTTTGTGCAGAAAACAGTAACACTTGTTCAGAACGAAAGAAAGCACAGAGCCCCAGATTTTAGGTTGTCCTGGAGAGCTTGCAGAGCACTGGGGAAAGGCAGGCAGAGAATTCCCTGCTAGCACCTTCTCTGTGCCTGGGAAGCACAAGTGTTCACATTGCTTCGCAGAATCGCTTTTGTGCAGAAAACAGTAACACTTGTTCAGAACGAAAGAAAGCACAGAGCCCCAAATTTTAGGTTGTCCTGGAGAGCTTGCAGAGCACTGGGGAAAGGCAGGCAGAGAATTCCCTGCTAGCACCTTCTCTGTGCCTGGGAAGCAGAAGTGTTCGCTTTGCTTCGCAGAATCGCTTTTGTGCAGAAAACAGTAACACTTGTTCAGAACGAAAGAAAGCACAGAGCCCCAGATTTTATGTTGTCCTGGAGAGCTTGCAGAGCACTGAGGAAAGGCAGGCAGAGAATTCCCTGCTAGCACCTTCTCTGTGCCTGTTCACATTGCTTTGCAGAATCGCTTTTGTGCAGAAAACAGTAACACTTGTTCAGAACGAAAGAAAGCACAGAGCCCCAGATTTTATGTTGTCCTGGAGAGCTTGCAGAGCACTGGGGAAAGGCAGGCAGAGAATTCCCTGCTAGCACCTTCTCTGTGCCTGGGAAGCACAAGTGTTCACATTGCTTCGCAGAATCGCTTTTGTGCAGAAAACAGTAACACTTGTTCAGAACGAAAGAAAGCACAGAGCCCCAGATTTTAGGTTGTCCTGGAGAGCTTGCAGAGCACTGGGGAAAGGCAGGCAGAGAATTCCCTGCTAGCACCTTCTCTGTGCCTGGGAAGCACAAGTGTTCACATTGCTTCGCAGAATCGCTTTTGTGCAGAAAACAGTAACACTTGTTCAGAACGAAAGAAAGCACAGAGCCCCAGATTTTAGGTTGTCCTGGAGAGCTTGCAGAGCACTGGGGAAAGGCAGGCAGAGAATTCCCTGCTAGCACCTTCTCTGTGCCTGGGAAGCACAAGTGTTCACATTGCTTCGCAGAATCGCTTTTGTGCAGAAAACAGTAACACTTGTTCAGAACGAAAGAAAGCACAGAGCCCCAGATTTTATGTTGTCCTGGAGAGCTTGCAGAGCACTGGGGAAAGGCAGGCAGAGAATTCCCTGCTAGCACCTTTTCTGTGCCTGGGAAGCAGAAGTGTTCACATTGCTTCGCAGAATCGCTTTTGTGCAGAAAACAGTAACACTTGTTCAGAACGAAAGAAAGCACAGAGCCCCAGATTTTATGTTGTCCTGGAGAGCTTGCAGAGCACTGGGGAAAGGCAGGCAGAGAATTCCCTGCTAGCACCTTCTCTGTGCCTGGGAAGCAGAAGTGTTCACATTGCTTCGCAGAATCGCTTTTGTGCAGAAAACAGTAACACTTGTTCAGAACGAAAGAAAGCACAGAGCCCCAGATTTTATGTTGTCCTGGAGAGCTTGCAGAGCACTGGGGAAAGGCAGGCAGAGAACTCCCTGCTAGCACCTTATCTGTGCCTGGGAAGCACAAGTGTTCACATTGCTTCGCAGAATCGCTTTTGTGCAGAAAACAGTAACACTTGTTCAGAACGAAAGAAAGCACAGAGCCCCAGATTTTATGTTGTCCTGGAGAGCTTGCAGAGCACTGGGGAAAGGCAGGCAGAGAATTCCCTGCTAGCACCTTCTCTGTGCCTGGGAAGCAGAAGTGTTCACATTGCTTTGCAGAATCGCTTTTGTGCAGAAAACAGTAACACTTGTTCAGAACGAAAGAAAGCACAGAGCCCCAGATTTTATGTTGTCCTGGAGAGCTTGCAGAGCACTGGGGAAAGGCAGGCAGAGAATTCCCTGCTAGCACCTTCTCTGTGCCTGGGAAGCACAAGTGTTCACATTGCTTCGCAGAATCGCTTTTGTGCAGAAAACAGTAACACTTGTTCAGAACGAAAGAAAGCACAGAGCCCCAGATTTTATGTTGTCCTGGAGAGCTTGCAGAGCACTGGGGAAAGGCAGGCAGAGAATTCCCTGCTAGCACCTTCTCTGTGCCTGGGAAGCAGAAGTGTTCGCTTTGCTTCGCAGAATCGCTTTTGTGCAGAAAACAGTAACACTTGTTCAGAATGAAAGAAAGCACAGAGCCCCAGATTTTATGTTGTCCTGGAGAGCTTGCAGAGCACTGAGGAAAGGCAGGCAGAGAATTCCCTGCTAGCACCTTCTCTGTGCCTGTTCACATTGCTTCGCAGAATCGCTTTTGTGCAGAAAACAGTAACACTTGTTCAGAACGAAAGAAAGCACAGAGCCCCAGATTTTATGTTGTCCTGGAGAGCTTGCAGAGCACTGGGGAAAGGCAGGCAGAGAATTCCCTGC
Organism: Strix uralensis; assembly: GCF_047716275.1. Lineage (NCBI taxonomy): Eukaryota > Metazoa > Chordata > Aves > Strigiformes > Strigidae > Strix > Strix uralensis. Next base: position 25,881 of record NW_027436882.1, read on the forward strand.
TAGCACCTTCTCTGTGCCTGGGAAGCAGAAGTGTTCACATTACTTCGCAGAATCGCTTTTGTGCAGAAAACAGTAACACTTGTTCAGAACGAAAGAAAGCACAGAGCCCCAGATTTTATGTTGTCCTGGAGAGCTTGCAGAGCACTGGGGAAAGGCAGGCAGAGAATTCCCTGCTAGCACCTTCTCTGTGCCTGGGAAGCACAAGTGTTCACATTGCTTCGCAGAATCGCTTTTGTGCAGAAAACAGTAACACTTGTTCAGAACGAAAGAAAGCACAGAGCCCCAGATTTTATGTTGTCCTGGAGAGCTTGCAGAGCACTGGGGAAAGGCAGGCAGAGAATTCCCTGCTAGCACCTTCTCTGTGCCTGGGAAGCACAAGTGTTCACATTGCTTCGCAGAATCGCTTTTGTGCAGAAAACAGTAACACTTGTTCAGAACGAAAGAAAGCACAGAGCCCCAGATTTTATGTTGTCCTGGAGAGCTTGCAGAGCACTGGGGAAAGGCAGGCAGAGAATTCCCTGCTAGCACCTTCTCTGTGCCTGGGAAGCAGAAGTGTTCACATTGCTTTGCAGAATCGCTTTTGTGCAGAAAACAGTAACACTTGTTCAGAACGAAAGAAAGCACAGAGCCCCAGATTTTATGTTGTCCTGGAGAGCTTGCAGAGCACTGGGGAAAGGCAGGCAGAGAATTCCCTGCTAGCACCTTCTCTGTGCCTGGGAAGCACAAGTGTTCACATTGCTTCGCAGAATCGCTTTTGTGCAGAAAACAGTAACACTTGTTCAGAACGAAAGAAAGCACAGAGCCCCAGATTTTATGTTGTCCTGGAGAGCTTGCAGAGCACTGGGGAAAGGCAGGCAGAGAATTCCCTGCTAGCACCTTCTCTGTGCCTGGGAAGCAGAAGTGTTCACATTGCTTCGCAGAATCGCTTTTGTGCAGAAAACAGTAACACTTGTTCAGAACGAAAGAAAGCACAGAGCCCCAGATTTTAGGTTGTCCTGGAGAGCTTGCAGAGCACTGGGGAAAGGCAGGCAGAGAATTCCCTGCTAGCACCTTCTCTGTGCCTGGGAAGCACAAGTGTTCACATTGCTTCGCAGAATCGCTTTTGTGCAGAAAACAGTAACACTTGTTCAGAACGAAAGAAAGCACAGAGCCCCAAATTTTAGGTTGTCCTGGAGAGCTTGCAGAGCACTGGGGAAAGGCAGGCAGAGAATTCCCTGCTAGCACCTTCTCTGTGCCTGGGAAGCACAAGTGTTCACATTGCTTCGCAGAATCGCTTTTGTGCAGAAAACAGTAACACTTGTTCAGAACGAAAGAAAGCACAGAGCCCCAGATTTTATGTTGTCCTGGAGAGCTTGCAGAGCACTGAGGAAAGGCAGGCAGAGAATTCCCTGCTAGCACCTTCTCTGTGCCTGTTCACATTGCTTTGCAGAATCGCTTTTGTGCAGAAAACAGTAACACTTGTTCAGAACGAAAGAAAGCACAGAGCCCCAGATTTTATGTTGTCCTGGAGAGCTTGCAGAGCACTGGGGAAAGGCAGGCAGAGAATTCCCTGCTAGCACCTTCTCTGTGCCTGGGAAGCACAAGTGTTCACATTACTTCGCAGAATCGCTTTTGTGCAGAAAACAGTAACACTTGTTCAGAACGAAAGAAAGCACAGAGCCCCAGATTTTATGTTGTCCTGGAGAGCTTGCAGAGCACTGGGGAAAGGCAGGCAGAGAATTCCCTGCTAGCACCTTCTCTGTGCCTGGGAAGCACAAGTGTTCACATTGCTTCGCAGAATCGCTTTTGTGCAGAAAACAGTAACACTTGTTCAGAACGAAAGAAAGCACAGAGCCCCAGATTTTATGTTGTCCTGGAGAGCTTGCAGAGCACTGGGGAAAGGCAGGCAGAGAATTCCCTGCTAGCACCTTCTCTGTGCCTGGGAAGCACAAGTGTTCACATTGCTTCGCAGAATCGCTTTTGTGCAGAAAACAGTAACACTTGTTCAGAACGAAAGAAAGCACAGAGCCCCAGATTTTATGTTGTCCTGGAGAGCTTGCAGAGCACTGGGGAAAGGCAGGCAGAGAACTCCCTGCTAGCACCTTATCTGTGCCTGGGAAGCAGAAGTGTTCACATTGCTTCGCAGAATCGCTTTTGTGCAGAAAACAGTAACACTTGTTCAGAACGAAAGAAAGCACAGAGCCCCAGATTTTATGTTGTCCTGGAGAGCTTGCAGAGCACTGGGGAAAGGCAGGCAGAGAATTCCCTGCTAGCACCTTCTCTGTGCCTGGGAAGCAGAAGTGTTCACATTGCTTCGCAGAATCGCTTTTGTGCAGAAAACAGTAACACTTGTTCAGAACGAAAGAAAGCACAGAGCCCCAGATTTTATGTTGTCCTGGAGAGCTTGCAGAGCACTGGGGAAAGGCAGGCAGAGAATTCCCTGCTAGCACCTTTTCTGTGCCTGGGAAGCAGAAGTGTTCACATTGCTTCGCAGAATCGCTTTTGTGCAGAAAACAGTAACACTTGTTCAGAACGAAAGAAAGCACAGAGCCCCAGATTTTATGTTGTCCTGGAGAGCTTGCAGAGCACTGGGGAAAGGCAGGCAGAGAACTCCCTGCTAGCACCTTATCTGTGCCTGGGAAGCAGAAGTGTTCACATTGCTTCGCAGAATCGCTTTTGTGCAGAAAACAGTAACACTTGTTCAGAACGAAAGAAAGCACAGAGCCCCAGATTTTATGTTGTCCTGGAGAGCTTGCAGAGCACTGGGGAAAGGCAGGCAGAGAATTCCCTGCTAGCACCTTCTCTGTGCCTGGGAAGCACAAGTGTTCACATTGCTTCGCAGAATCGCTTTTGTGCAGAAAACAGTAACACTTGTTCAGAACGAAAGAAAGCACAGAGCCCCAGATTTTATGTTGTCCTGGAGAGCTTGCAGAGCACTGGGGAAAGGCAGGCAGAGAATTCCCTGCTAGCACCTTCTCTGTGCCTGGGAAGCAGAAGTGTTCACATTGCTTTGCAGAATCGCTTTTGTGCAGAAAACAGTAACACTTGTTCAGAACGAAAGAAAGCACAGATCCCCAGATTTTATGTTGTCCTGGAGAGCTTGCAGAGCACTGGGGAAAGGCAGGCAGAGAATTCCCTGCTAGCACCTTCTCTGTGCCTGGGAAGCACAAGTGTTCACATTGCTTCGCAGAATCGCTTTTGTGCAGAAAACAGTAACACTTGTTCAGAACGAAAGAAAGCACAGAGCCCCAGATTTTATGTTGTCCTGGAGAGCTTGCAGAGCACTGGGGAAAGGCAGGCAGAGAATTCCCTGCTAGCACCTTCTCTGTGCCTGGGAAGCAGAAGTGTTCGCTTTGCTTCGCAGAATCGCTTTTGTGCAGAAAACAGTAACACTTGTTCAGAATGAAAGAAAGCACAGAGCCCCAGATTTTATGTTGTCCTGGAGAGCTTGCAGAGCACTGAGGAAAGGCAGGCAGAGAATTCCCTGCTAGCACCTTCTCTGTGCCTGTTCACATTGCTTCGCAGAATCGCTTTTGTGCAGAAAACAGTAACACTTGTTCAGAACGAAAGAAAGCACAGAGCCCCAGATTTTATGTTGTCCTGGAGAGCTTGCAGAGCACTGGGGAAAGGCAGGCAGAGAATTCCCTGCTAGCACCTTCTCTGTGCCTGGGAAGCAGAAGTGTTCACATTACTTCGCAGAATCGCTTTTGTGCAGAAAACAGTAACACTTGTTCAGAACGAAAGAAAGCACAGAGCCCCAGATTTTATGTTGTCCTGGAGAGCTTGCAGAGCACTGGGGAAAGGCAGGCAGAGAATTCCCTGCTAGCACCTTCTCTGTGCCTGGGAAGCACAAGTGTTCACATTGCTTCGCAGAATTGCTTTTGTGCAGAAAACAGTAACACTTGTTCAGAACGAAAGAAAGCACAGAGCCCCAGATTTTATGTTGTCCTGGAGAGCTTGCAGAGCACTGGGGAAAGGCAGGCAGAGAATTCCCTGCTAGCACCTTCTCTGTGCCTGGGAAGCACAAGTGTTCACATTGCTTCGCAGAATCGCTTTTGTGCAGAAAACAGTAACACTTGTTCAGAACGAAAGAAAGCACAGAGCCCCAGATTTTATGTTGTCCTGGAGAGCTTGCAGAGCACTGGGGAAAGGCAGGCAGAGAATTCCCTGCTAGCACCTTCTCTGTGCCTGGGAAGCAGAAGTGTTCACATTGCTTTGCAGAATCGCTTTTGTGCAGAAAACAGTAACACTTGTTCAGAACGAAAGAAAGCACAGAGCCCCAGATTTTATGTTGTCCTGGAGAGCTTGCAGAGCACTGGGGAAAGGCAGGCAGAGAATTCCCTGCTAGCACCTTCTCTGTGCCTGGGAAGCAGAAGTGTTCACATTGCTTTGCAGAATCGCTTTTGTGCAGAAAACAGTAACACTTGTTCAGAACGAAAGAAAGCACAGAGCCCCAGATTTTATGTTGTCCTGGAGAGCTTGCAGAGCACTGGGGAAAGGCAGGCAGAGAATTCCCTGCTAGCACCTTCTCTGTGCCTGGGAAGCAGAAGTGTTCACATTGCTTCGCAGAATCGCTTTTGTGCAGAAAACAGTAACACTTGTTCAGAACGAAAGAAAGCACAGAGCCCCAGATTTTAGGTTGTCCTGGAGAGCTTGCAGAGCACTGGGGAAAGGCAGGCAGAGAATTCCCTGCTAGCACCTTCTCTGTGCCTGGGAAGCACAAGTGTTCACATTGCTTCGCAGAATCGCTTTTGTGCAGAAAACAGTAACACTTGTTCAGAACGAAAGAAAGCACAGAGCCCCAGATTTTAGGTTGTCCTGGAGAGCTTGCAGAGCACTGGGGAAAGGCAGGCAGAGAATTCCCTGCTAGCACCTTCTCTGTGCCTGGGAAGCACAAGTGTTCACATTGCTTCGCAGAATCGCTTTTGTGCAGAAAACAGTAACACTTGTTCAGAACGAAAGAAAGCACAGAGCCCCAGATTTTATGTTGTCCTGGAGAGCTTGCAGAGCACTGGGGAAAGGCAGGCAGAGAATTCCCTGCTAGCACCTTCTCTGTGCCTGGGAAGCACAAGTGTTCACATTGCTTTGCAGAATCGCTTTTGTGCAGAAAACAGTAACACTTGTTCAGAACGAAAGAAAGCACAGAGCCCCAGATTTTATGTTGTCCTGGAGAGCTTGCAGAGCACTGGGGAAAGGCAGGCAGAGAATTCCCTGCTAGCACCTTCTCTGTGCCTGGGAAGCACAAGTGTTCACATTGCTTTGCAGAATCGCTTTTGTGCAGAAAACAGTAACACTTGTTCAGAACGAAAGAAAGCACAGAGCCCCAGATTTTATGTTGTCCTGGAGAGCTTGCAGAGCACTGGGGAAAGGCAGGCAGAGAATTCCCTCCTAGCACCTTCTCTGTGCCTGGGAAGCAGAAGTGTTCACATTGCTTCGCAGAATCGCTTTTGTGCAGAAAACAGTAACACTTGTTCAGAACGAAAGAAAGCACAGAGCCCCAGATTTTATGTTGTCCTGGAGAGCTTGCAGAGCACTGGGGAAAGGCAGGCAGAGAATTCCCTGCTAGCACCTTCTCTGTGCCTGGGAAGCACAAGTGTTCACATTGCTTCGCAGAATCGCTTTTGTGCAGAAAACAGTAACACTTGTTCAGAACGAAAGAAAGCACAGAGCCCCAGATTTTAGGTTGTCCTGGAGAGCTTGCAGAGCACTGGGGAAAGGCAGGCAGAGAATTCCCTGCTAGCACCTTCTCTGTGCCTGGGAAGCACAAGTGTTCACATTGCTTCGCAGAATCGCTTTTGTGCAGAAAACAGTAACACTTGTTCAGAACGAAAGAAAGCACAGAGCCCCAGATTTTAGGTTGTCCTGGAGAGCTTGCAGAGCACTGGGGAAAGGCAGGCAGAGAATTCCCTGCTAGCACCTTCTCTGTGCCTGGGAAGCACAAGTGTTCACATTGCTTCGCAGAATCGCTTTTGTGCAGAAAACAGTAACACTTGTTCAGAACGAAAGAAAGCACAGAGCCCCAGATTTTATGTTGTCCTGGAGAGCTTGCAGAGCACTGGGGAAAGGCAGGCAGAGAATTCCCTGCTAGCACCTTCTCTGTGCCTGGGAAGCACAAGTGTTCACATTGCTTTGCAGAATCGCTTTTGTGCAGAAAACAGTAACACTTGTTCAGAACGAAAGAAAGCACAGAGCCCCAGATTTTATGTTGTCCTGGAGAGCTTGCAGAGCACTGGGGAAAGGCAGGCAGAGAATTCCCTGCTAGCACCTTCTCTGTGCCTGGGAAGCACAAGTGTTCACATTGCTTTGCAGAATCGCTTTTGTGCAGAAAACAGTAACACTTGTTCAGAACGAAAGAAAGCACAGAGCCCCAGATTTTATGTTGTCCTGGAGAGCTTGCAGAGCACTGGGGAAAGGCAGGCAGAGAATTCCCTCCTAGCACCTTCTCTGTGCCTGGGAAGCAGAAGTGTTCACATTGCTTCGCAGAATCGCTTTTGTGCAGAAAACAGTAACACTTGTTCAGAACGAAAGAAAGCACAGAGCCCCAGATTTGCTGTTGTCCTGGAGAGCTTGCAGAGCACTGGGGAAAGGCAGGCAGAGAATTCCCTGCTAGCACCTTCTCTGTGCCTGGGAAGCACAAGTGTTCACATTGCTTCGCAGAATCGCTTTTGTGCAGAAAACAGTAACACTTGTTCAGAACGAAAGAAAGCACAGAGCCCCAGATTTGCTGTTGTCCTGGAGAGCTTGCAGAGCACTGGGGAAAGGCAGGCAGAGAATTCCCTGCTAGCACCTTCTCTGTGCCTGTTCACATTGCTTCGCAGAATCGCTTTTGTGCAGAAAACAGTAACACTTGTTCAGAACGAAAGAAAGCACAGAGCCCCAGATTTTATGTTGTCCTGGAGAGCTTGCAGAGCACTGGGGAAAGGCAGGCAGAGAATTCCCTGCTAGCACCTTCTCTGTGCCTGGGAAGCACAAGTGTTCACATTGCTTCGCAGAATCGCTTTTGTGCAGAAAACAGTAACACTTGTTCAGAACAAAAGAAAGCACAGAGCCCCAGATTTTATGTTGTCCTGGAGAGCTTGCAGAGCACTGGGGAAAGGCAGGCAGAGAATTCCCTGCTAGCACCTTCTCTGTGCCTGAGAAGCAGAAGTGTTCGCTTTGCTTCGCAGAATCTCTTTTGTGCAGAAAACAGTAACACTTGTTCAGAACGAAAGAAAGCACAGAGCCCCAGATTTTATGTTGTCCTGGAGAGCTTGCAGAGCACTGGGGAAAGGCAGGCAGAGAATTCCCTGCTAGCACCTTCTCTGTGCCTGGGAAGCAGAAGTGTTCACATTGCTTCGCAGAATCGCTTTTGTGCAGAAAACAGTAACACTTGTTCAGAACGAAAGAAAGCACAGAGCCCCAGATTTTATGTTGTCCTGGAGAGCTTGCAGAGCACTGGGGAAAGGCAGGCAGAGAATTCCCTGCTAGCACCTTCTCTGTGCCTGTTCACATTGCTTCGCAGAATCGCTTTTGTGCAGAAAACAGTAACACTTGTTCAGAACGAAAGAAAGCACAGAGCCCCAGATTTTATGTTGTCCTGGAGAGCTTGCAGAGCACTGGGGAAAGGCAGGCAGAGAATTCCCTGCTAGCACCTTCTCTGTGCCTGGGAAGCACAAGTGTTCACATTGCTTCGCAGAATCGCTTTTGTGCAGAAAACAGTAACACTTGTTCAGAACGAAAGAAAGCACAGAGCCCCAGATTTTATGTTGTCCTGGAGAGCTTGCAGAGCACTGGGGAAAGGCAGGCAGAGAATTCCCTGCTAGCACCTTCTCTGTGCGTGGGAAGCAGAAGTGTTCACATTGCTTCGCAGAATCGCTTTTGTGCAGAAAACAGTAACACTTGTTCAGAACGAAAGAAAGCACAGAGCCCCAGATTTTATGTTGTCCTGGAGAGCTTGCAGAGCACTGGGGAAAGGCAGGCAGAGAATTCCCTGCTAGCACCTTCTCTGTGCCTGGGAAGCACAAGTGTTCACATTGCTTCGCAGAATCGCTTTTGTGCAGAAAACAGTAACACTTGTTCAGAACGAAAGAAAGCACAGAGCCCCAGATTTTATGTTGTCCTGGAGAGCTTGCAGAGCACTGGGGAAAGGCAGGCAGAGAATTCCCTGCTAGCACCTTCTCTGTGCCTGGGAAGCAGAAGTGTTCACATTGCTTTGCAGAATCGCTTTTGTGCAGAAAACAGTAACACTTGTTCAGAACGAAAGAAAGCACAGAGCCCCAGATTTTATGTTGTCCTGGAGAGCTTGCAGAGCACTGGGGAAAGGCAGGCAGAGAATTCCCTGCTAGCACCTTCTCTGTGCCTGGGAAGCACAAGTGTTCACATTGCTTCGCAGAATCGCTTTTGTGCAGAAAACAGTAACACTTGTTCAGAACGAAAGAAAGCACAGAGCCCCAGATTTTATGTTGTCCTGGAGAGCTTGCAGAGCACTGGGGAAAGGCAGGCAGAGAATTCCCTGCTAGCACCTTCTCTGTGCCTGGGAAGCAGAAGTGTTCACATTGCTTCGCAGAATCGCTTTTGTGCAGAAAACAGTAACACTTGTTCAGAACGAAAGAAAGCACAGAGCCCCAGATTTTATGTTGTCCTGGAGAGCTTGCAGAGCACTGGGGAAAGTCAGGCAGAGAATTCCCTGCTAGCACCTTCTCTGTGCCTGTTCACATTGCTTCGCAGAATCGCTTTTGTGCAGAAAACAGTAACACTTGTTCAGAACGAAAGAAAGCACAGAGCCCCAGATTTTATGTTGTCCTGGAAGCTTGCAGAGCACTGGGGAAAGGCAGGCAGAGAATTCCCTGCTAGCACCTTCTCTGTGCCTGGAAAGCACAAGTGTTCACATTGCTTCGCAGAATTGCTTTTGTGCAGAAAACAGTAACACTTGTTCAGAACGAAAGAAAGCACAGAGCCCCAGATTTTATGTTGTCCTGGAGAGCTTGCAGAGCACTGGGGAAAGGCAGGCAGAGAATTCCCTGCTAGCACCTTCTCTGTGCCTGGGAAGCACAAGTGTTCACATTGCTTTGCAGAATCGCTTTTGTGCAGAAAACAGTAACACTTGTTCAGAACGAAAGAAAGCACAGAGCCCCAGATTTTATGTTGTCCTGGAGAGCTTGCAGAGCACTGGGGAAAGGCAGGCAGAGAATTCCCTGCTAGCACCTTCTCTGTGCCTGGGAAGCAGAAGTGTTCACATTGCTTCGCAGAATCGCTTTTGTGCAGAAAACAGTAACACTTGTTCAGAACGAAAGAAAGCACAGAGCCCCAGATTTTATGTTGTCCTGGAGAGCTTGCAGAGCACTGGGGAAAGGCAGGCAGAGAATTCCCTGCTAGCACCTTCTCTGTGCCTATTCACATTGCTTCGCAGAATCGCTTTTGTGCAGAAAACAGTAACACTTGTTCAGAACGAAAGAAAGCACAGAGCCCCAGATTTTATGTTGTCCTGGAAGCTTGCAGAGCACTGGGGAAAGGCAGGCAGAGAATTCCCTGCTAGCACCTTCTCTGTGCCTGGAAAGCACAAGTGTTCACATTGCTTCGCAGAATTGCTTTTGTGCAGAAAACAGTAACACTTGTTCAGAACGAAAGAAAGCACAGAGCCCCAGATTTTATGTTGTCCTGGAGAGCTTGCAGAGCACTGGGGAAAGGCAGGCAGAGAATTCCCTGCTAGCACCTTCTCTGTGCCTGGGAAGCACAAGTGTTCACATTGCTTCGCAGAATCGCTTTTGTGCAGAAAACAGTAACACTTGTTCAGAACGAAAGAAAGCACAGAGCCCCAGATTTGCTGTTGTCCTGGAGAGCTTGCAGGGCACTGGGGAAAGGCAGGCAGAGAATTCCCTGCTAGCACCTTCTCTGTGCCTGTTCACATTGCTTCGCAGAATCGCTTTTGTGCAGAAAACAGTAACACTTGTTCAGAACGAAAGAAAGCACAGAGCCCCAGATTTTAGGTTGTCCTGGAGAGCTTGCAGAGCACTGGGGAAAAGCAGGCAGAGAATTCCCTGCTAGCACCTTCTCTGTGCCTGGGAAGCACAAGTGTTCACATTGCTTCGCAGAATCGCTTTTGTGCAGAAAACAGTAACACTTGTTCAGAACGAAAGAAAGCACAGAGCCCCAGATTTTATGTTGTCCTGGAGAGCTTGCAGAGCACTGGGGAAAGGCAGGCAGAGAATTCCCTGCTAGCACCTTCTCTGTGCCTGGGAAGCAGAAGTGTTCACATTGCTTCGCAGAATCGCTTTTGTGCAGAAAACAGTAACACTTGTTCAGAACGAAAGAAAGCACAGAGCCCCAGATTTGCTGTTGTCCTGGAGAGCTTGCAGAGCACTGGGGAAAGGCAGGCAGAGAATTCCCTGCTAGCACCTTCTCTGTGCCTGGGAAGCACAAGTGTTCACATTGCTTCGCAGAATCGCTTTTGTGCAGAAAACAGTAACACTTGTTCAGAACGAAAGAAAGCACAGAGCCCCAGATTTGCTGTTGTCCTGGAGAGCTTGCAGGGCACTGGGGAAAGGCAGGCAGAGAATTCCCTGCTAGCACCTTCTCTGTGCCTGTTCACATTGCTTCGCAGAATCGCTTTTGTGCAGAAAACAGTAACACTTGTTCAGAACGAAAGAAAGCACAGAGCCCCAGATTTTAGGTTGTCCTGGAGAGCTTGCAGAGCACTGGGGAAAAGCAGGCAGAGAATTCCCTGCTAGCACCTTCTCTGTGCCTGGAAAGCACAAGTGTTCACATTGCTTCGCAGAATTGCTTTTGTGCAGAAAACAGTAACACTTGTTCAGAACGAAAGAAAGCACAGAGCCCCAGATTTTATGTTGTCCTGGAGAGCTTGCAGAGCACTGGGGAAAGGCAGGCAGAGAATTCCCTGCTAGCACCTTCTCTGTGCCTGGGAAGCACAAGTGTTCACATTGCTTCGCAGAATCGCTTTTGTGCAGAAAACAGTAACACTTGTTCAGAACGAAAGAAAGCACAGAGCCCCAGATTTGCTGTTGTCCTGGAGAGCTTGCAGGGCACTGGGGAAAGGCAGGCAGAGAATTCCCTGCTAGCACCTTCTCTGTGCCTGTTCACATTGCTTCGCAGAATCGCTTTTGTGCAGAAAACAGTAACACTTGTTCAGAACGAAAGAAAGCACAGAGCCCCAGATTTTAGGTTGTCCTGGAGAGCTTGCAGAGCACTGGGGAAAAGCAGGCAGAGAATTCCCTGCTAGCACCTTCTCTGTGCCTGGGAAGCACAAGTGTTCACATTGCTTCGCAGAATCGCTTTTGTGCAGAAAACAGTAACACTTGTTCAGAACGAAAGAAAGCACAGAGCCCCAGATTTTATGTTGTCCTGGAGAGCTTGCAGAGCACTGGGGAAAGGCAGGCAGAGAATTCCCTGCTAGCACCTTCTCTGTGCCTGGGAAGCAGAAGTGTTCACATTGCTTCGCAGAATCGCTTTTGTGCAGAAAACAGTAACACTTGTTCAGAACGAAAGAAAGCACAGAGCCCCAGATTTGCTGTTGTCCTGGAGAGCTTGCAGAGCACTGGGGAAAGGCAGGCAGAGAATTCCCTGCTAGCACCTTCTCTGTGCCTGGGAAGCACAAGTGTTCACATTGCTTCGCAGAATCGCTTTTGTGCAGAAAACAGTAACACTTGTTCAGAACGAAAGAAAGCACAGAGCCCCAGATTTGCTGTTGTCCTGGAGAGCTTGCAGGGCACTGGGGAAAGGCAGGCAGAGAATTCCCTGCTAGCACCTTCTCTGTGCCTGTTCACATTGCTTCGCAGAATCGCTTTTGTGCAGAAAACAGTAACACTTGTTCAGAACGAAAGAAAGCACAGAGCCCCAGATTTTAGGTTGTCCTGGAGAGCTTGCAGAGCACTGGGGAAAAGCAGGCAGAGAATTCCCTGCTAGCACCTTCTCTGTGCCTGGGAAGCACAAGTGTTCACATTGCTTCGCAGAATCGCTTTTGTGCAGAAAACAGTAACACTTGTTCAGAACGAAAGAAAGCACAGAGCCCCAGATTTTATGTTGTCCTGGAGAGCTTGCAGAGCACTGGGGAAAGGCAGGCAGAGAATTCCCTGCTAGCACCTTCTCTGTGCCTGGGAAGCAGAAGTGTTCACATTGCTTCGCAGAATCGCTTTTGTGCAGAAAACAGTAACACTTGTTCAGAACGAAAGAAAGCACAGAGCCCCAGATTTGCTGTTGTCCTGGAGAGCTTGCAGAGCACTGGGGAAAGGCAGGCAGAGAATTCCCTGCTAGCACCTTCTCTGTGCCTGGGAAGCACAAGTGTTCACATTGCTTCGCAGAATCGCTTTTGTGCAGAAAACAGTAACACTTGTTCAGAACGAAAGAAAGCACAGAGCCCCAGATTTGCTGTTGTCCTGGAGAGCTTGCAGAGCACTGGGGAAAGGCAGGCAGAGAATTCCCTGCTAGCACCTTCTCTGTGCCTGTTCACATTGCTTCGCAGAATCGCTTTTGTGCAGAAAACAGTAACACTTGTTCAGAACGAAAGAAAGCACAGAGCCCCAGATTTTATGTTGTCCTGGAGAGCTTGCAGAGCACTGGGGAAAGGCAGGCAGAGAATTCCCTGCTAGCACCTTCTCTGTGCCTAGGAAGCACAAGTGTTCACATTGCTTCGCAGAATCGCTTTTGTGCAGAAAACAGTAACACTTGTTCAGAACGAAAGAAAGCACAGAGCCCCAGATTTTATGTTGTCCTGGAGAGCTTGCAGAGCACTGGGGAAAGGCAGGCAGAGAATTCCCTGCTAGCACCTTCTCTGTGCCTGGGAAGCACAAGTGTTCACATTGCTTCGCAGAATCGCTTTTGTGCAGAAAACAGTAACACTTGTTCAGAACGAAAGAAAGCACAGAGCCCCAGATTTTATGTTGTCCTGGAGAGCTTGCAGAGCACTGGGGAAAGGCAGGCAGAGAATTCCCTGCTAGCACCTTCTCTGTGCCTGGGAAGCACAAGTGTTCACATTGCTTCGCAGAATCGCTTTTGTGCAGAAAACAGTAACACTTGTTCAGAACGAAAGAAAGCACAGAGCCCCAGATTTTATGTTGTCCTGGAAGCTTGCAGAGCACTGGGGAAAGGCAGGCAGAGAATTCCCTGCTAGCACCTTCTCTGTGCCTGGAAAGCACAAGTGTTCACATTGCTTCGCAGAATTGCTTTTGTGCAGAAAACAGTAACACTTGTTCAGAACGAAAGAAAGCACAGAGCCCCAGATTTTATGTTGTCCTGGAGAGCTTGCAGAGCACTGGGGAAAGGCAGGCAGAGAATTCCCTGCTAGCACCTTCTCTGTGCCTGGGAAGCACAAGTGTTCACATTGCTTTGCAGAATCGCTTTTGTGCAGAAAACAGTAACACTTGTTCAGAACGAAAGAAAGCACAGAGCCCCAGATTTGCTGTTGTCCTGGAGAGCTTGCAGGGCACTGGGGAAAGGCAGGCAGAGAATTCCCTGCTAGCACCTTTTCTGTGCCTGTTCACATTGCTTCGCAGAATCGCTTTTGTGCAGAAAACAGTAACACTTGTTCAGAACGAAAGAAAGCACAGAGCCCCAGATTTTATGTTGTCCTGGAAGCTTGCAGAGCACTGGGGAAAGGCAGGCAGAGAATTCCCTGCTAGCACCTTCTCTGTGCCTGGAAAGCACAAGTGTTCACATTGCTTCGCAGAATTGCTTTTGTGCAGAAAACAGTAACACTTGTTCAGAATGAAAGAAAGCACAGAGCCCCAGATTTGCTGTTGTCCTGGAGAGCTTGCAGGGCACTGGGGAAAGGCAGGCAGAGAATTCCCTGCTAGCACCTTCTCTGTGCCTGGGAAGCAGAAGTGTTCACATTGCTTCGCAGAATCGCTTTTGTGCAGAAAACAGTAACACTTGTTCAGAACGAAAGAAAGCACAGAGCCCCAGATTTTATGTTGTCCTGGAGAGCTTGCAGAGCACTGGGGAAAGGCAGGCAGAGAATTCCCTGCTAGCACCTTCTCTGTGCCTGGGAAGCAGAAGTGTTCACATTGCTTCGCAGAATCGCTTTTGTGCAGAAAACAGTAACACTTGTTCAGAACGAAAGAAAGCACAGAGCCCCAGATTTGCTGTTGTCCTGGAGAGCTTGCAGAGCACTGGGGAAAGGCAGGCAGAGAATTCCCTGCTAGCACCTTCTCTGTGCCTGTTCACATTGCTTCGCAGAATCGCTTTTGTGCAGAAAACAGTAACACTTGTTCAGAACGAAAGAAAGCACAGAGCCCCAGATTTTATGTTGTCCTGGAAGCCTGCAGAGCACTGGGGAAAGGCAGGCAGAGAATTCCCTGCTAGCACCTTCTCTGTGCCTGGAAAGCACAAGTGTTCACATTGCTTCGCAGAATTGCTTTTGTGCAGAAAACAGTAACACTTGTTCAGAACGAAAGAAAGCACAGAGCCCCAGATTTTATGTTGTCCTGGAGAGCTTGCAGAGCACTGGGGAAAGGCAGGCAGAGAATTCCCTGCTAGCACCTTCTCTGTGCCTGGGAAGCAGAAGTGTTCACATTGCTTCGCAGAATCGCTTTTGTGCAGAAAACAGTAACACTTGTTCAGAACGAAAGAAAGCACAGAGCCCCAGATTTTATGTTGTCCTGGAGAGCTTGCAGAGCACTGGGGAAAGGCAGGCAGAGAATTCCCTGCTAGCACCTTCTCTGTGCCTGTTCACATTGCTTCGCAGAATCGCTTTTGTGCAGAAAACAGTAACACTTGTTCAGAACGAAAGAAAGCACAGAGCCCCAGATTTTATGTTGTCCTGGAGAGCTTGCAGAGCACTGGGGAAAGGCAGGCAGAGAATTCCCTGCTAGCACCTTCTCTGTGCCTGGAAAGCACAAGTGTTCACATTGCTTCGCAGAATCGCTTTTGTGCAGAAAACAGTAACACTTGTTCAGAACGAAAGAAAGCACAGAGCCCCAGATTTGCTGTTGTCCTGGAGAGCTTGCAGAGCACTGGGGAAAGGCAGGCAGAGAATTCCCTGCTAGCACCTTCTCTGTGCCTGTTCACATTGCTTCGCAGAATCGCTTTTGTGCAGAAAACAGTAACACTTGTTCAGAACGAAAGAAAGCACAGAGCCCCAGATTTTATGTTGTCCTGGAGAGCTTGCAGAGCACTGGGGAAAGGCAGGCAGAGAATTCCCTGCTAGCACCTTCTCTGTGCCTGGGAAGCACAAGTGTTCACATTGCTTCGCAGAATCGCTTTTGTGCAGAAAACAGTAACACTTGTTCAGAACAAAAGAAAGCACAGAGCCCCAGATTTTATGTTGTCCTGGAGAGCTTGCAGAGCACTGGGGAAAGGCAGGCAGAGAATTCCCTGCTAGCACCTTCTCTGTGCCTGAGAAGCAGAAGTGTTCGCTTTGCTTCGCAGAATCTCTTTTGTGCAGAAAACAGTAACACTTGTTCAGAACGAAAGAAAGCACAGAGCCCCAGATTTTATGTTGTCCTGGAGAGCTTGCAGAGCACTGGGGAAAGGCAGGCAGAGAATTCCCTGCTAGCACCTTCTCTGTGCCTGGGAAGCAGAAGTGTTCACATTGCTTCGCAGAATCGCTTTTGTGCAGAAAACAGTAACACTTGTTCAGAACGAAAGAAAGCACAGAGCCCCAGATTTTATGTTGTCCTGGAGAGCTTGCAGAGCACTGGGGAAAGGCAGGCAGAGAATTCCCTGCTAGCACCTTCTCTGTGCCTGTTCACATTGCTTCGCAGAATCGCTTTTGTGCAGAAAACAGTAACACTTGTTCAGAACGAAAGAAAGCACAGAGCCCCAGATTTTATGTTGTCCTGGAGAGCTTGCAGAGCACTGGGGAAAGGCAGGCAGAGAATTCCCTGCTAGCACCTTCTCTGTGCCTGGGAAGCACAAGTGTTCACATTGCTTCGCAGAATCGCTTTTGTGCAGAAAACAGTAACACTTGTTCAGAACGAAAGAAAGCACAGAGCCCCAGATTTTATGTTGTCCTGGAGAGCTTGCAGAGCACTGGGGAAAGGCAGGCAGAGAATTCCCTGCTAGCACCTTCTCTGTGCGTGGGAAGCAGAAGTGTTCACATTGCTTCGCAGAATCGCTTTTGTGCAGAAAACAGTAACACTTGTTCAGAACGAAAGAAAGCACAGAGCCCCAGATTTTATGTTGTCCTGGAGAGCTTGCAGAGCACTGGGGAAAGGCAGGCAGAGAATTCCCTGCTAGCACCTTCTCTGTGCCTGGGAAGCACAAGTGTTCACATTGCTTCGCAGAATCGCTTTTGTGCAGAAAACAGTAACACTTGTTCAGAACGAAAGAAAGCACAGAGCCCCAGATTTTATGTTGTCCTGGAGAGCTTGCAGAGCACTGGGGAAAGGCAGGCAGAGAATTCCCTGCTAGCACCTTCTCTGTGCCTGGGAAGCAGAAGTGTTCACATTGCTTTGCAGAATCGCTTTTGTGCAGAAAACAGTAACACTTGTTCAGAACGAAAGAAAGCACAGAGCCCCAGATTTTATGTTGTCCTGGAGAGCTTGCAGAGCACTGGGGAAAGGCAGGCAGAGAATTCCCTGCTAGCACCTTCTCTGTGCCTGGGAAGCACAAGTGTTCACATTGCTTCGCAGAATCGCTTTTGTGCAGAAAACAGTAACACTTGTTCAGAACGAAAGAAAGCACAGAGCCCCAGATTTTATGTTGTCCTGGAGAGCTTGCAGAGCACTGGGGAAAGGCAGGCAGAGAATTCCCTGCTAGCACCTTCTCTGTGCCTGGGAAGCAGAAGTGTTCACATTGCTTCGCAGAATCGCTTTTGTGCAGAAAACAGTAACACTTGTTCAGAACGAAAGAAAGCACAGAGCCCCAGATTTTATGTTGTCCTGGAGAGCTTGCAGAGCACTGGGGAAAGTCAGGCAGAGAATTCCCTGCTAGCACCTTCTCTGTGCCTGTTCACATTGCTTCGCAGAATCGCTTTTGTGCAGAAAACAGTAACACTTGTTCAGAACGAAAGAAAGCACAGAGCCCCAGATTTTATGTTGTCCTGGAAGCTTGCAGAGCACTGGGGAAAGGCAGGCAGAGAATTCCCTGCTAGCACCTTCTCTGTGCCTGGAAAGCACAAGTGTTCACATTGCTTCGCAGAATTGCTTTTGTGCAGAAAACAGTAACACTTGTTCAGAACGAAAGAAAGCACAGAGCCCCAGATTTTATGTTGTCCTGGAGAGCTTGCAGAGCACTGGGGAAAGGCAGGCAGAGAATTCCCTGCTAGCACCTTCTCTGTGCCTGGGAAGCACAAGTGTTCACATTGCTTTGCAGAATCGCTTTTGTGCAGAAAACAGTAACACTTGTTCAGAACGAAAGAAAGCACAGAGCCCCAGATTTTATGTTGTCCTGGAGAGCTTGCAGAGCACTGGGGAAAGGCAGGCAGAGAATTCCCTGCTAGCACCTTCTCTGTGCCTGGGAAGCAGAAGTGTTCACATTGCTTCGCAGAATCGCTTTTGTGCAGAAAACAGTAACACTTGTTCAGAACGAAAGAAAGCACAGAGCCCCAGATTTTATGTTGTCCTGGAGAGCTTGCAGAGCACTGGGGAAAGGCAGGCAGAGAATTCCCTGCTAGCACCTTCTCTGTGCCTATTCACATTGCTTCGCAGAATCGCTTTTGTGCAGAAAACAGTAACACTTGTTCAGAACGAAAGAAAGCACAGAGCCCCAGATTTTATGTTGTCCTGGAAGCTTGCAGAGCACTGGGGAAAGGCAGGCAGAGAATTCCCTGCTAGCACCTTCTCTGTGCCTGGAAAGCACAAGTGTTCACATTGCTTCGCAGAATTGCTTTTGTGCAGAAAACAGTAACACTTGTTCAGAACGAAAGAAAGCACAGAGCCCCAGATTTTATGTTGTCCTGGAGAGCTTGCAGAGCACTGGGGAAAGGCAGGCAGAGAATTCCCTGCTAGCACCTTCTCTGTGCCTGGGAAGCACAAGTGTTCACATTGCTTCGCAGAATCGCTTTTGTGCAGAAAACAGTAACACTTGTTCAGAACGAAAGAAAGCACAGAGCCCCAGATTTGCTGTTGTCCTGGAGAGCTTGCAGGGCACTGGGGAAAGGCAGGCAGAGAATTCCCTGCTAGCACCTTCTCTGTGCCTGTTCACATTGCTTCGCAGAATCGCTTTTGTGCAGAAAACAGTAACACTTGTTCAGAACGAAAGAAAGCACA
This sequence comes from Strix uralensis, assembly GCF_047716275.1. Lineage (NCBI taxonomy): Eukaryota > Metazoa > Chordata > Aves > Strigiformes > Strigidae > Strix > Strix uralensis. Next base: position 44,000 of record NW_027436882.1, read on the forward strand.
GAGCCCCAGATTTTAGGTTGTCCTGGAGAGCTTGCAGAGCACTGGGGAAAAGCAGGCAGAGAATTCCCTGCTAGCACCTTCTCTGTGCCTGGGAAGCACAAGTGTTCACATTGCTTCGCAGAATCGCTTTTGTGCAGAAAACAGTAACACTTGTTCAGAACGAAAGAAAGCACAGAGCCCCAGATTTTATGTTGTCCTGGAGAGCTTGCAGAGCACTGGGGAAAGGCAGGCAGAGAATTCCCTGCTAGCACCTTCTCTGTGCCTGGGAAGCAGAAGTGTTCACATTGCTTCGCAGAATCGCTTTTGTGCAGAAAACAGTAACACTTGTTCAGAACGAAAGAAAGCACAGAGCCCCAGATTTGCTGTTGTCCTGGAGAGCTTGCAGAGCACTGGGGAAAGGCAGGCAGAGAATTCCCTGCTAGCACCTTCTCTGTGCCTGGGAAGCACAAGTGTTCACATTGCTTCGCAGAATCGCTTTTGTGCAGAAAACAGTAACACTTGTTCAGAACGAAAGAAAGCACAGAGCCCCAGATTTGCTGTTGTCCTGGAGAGCTTGCAGAGCACTGGGGAAAGGCAGGCAGAGAATTCCCTGCTAGCACCTTCTCTGTGCCTGTTCACATTGCTTCGCAGAATCGCTTTTGTGCAGAAAACAGTAACACTTGTTCAGAACGAAAGAAAGCACAGAGCCCCAGATTTTATGTTGTCCTGGAGAGCTTGCAGAGCACTGGGGAAAGGCAGGCAGAGAATTCCCTGCTAGCACCTTCTCTGTGCCTAGGAAGCACAAGTGTTCACATTGCTTCGCAGAATCGCTTTTGTGCAGAAAACAGTAACACTTGTTCAGAACGAAAGAAAGCACAGAGCCCCAGATTTTATGTTGTCCTGGAGAGCTTGCAGAGCACTGGGGAAAGGCAGGCAGAGAATTCCCTGCTAGCACCTTCTCTGTGCCTGGGAAGCACAAGTGTTCACATTGCTTCGCAGAATCGCTTTTGTGCAGAAAACAGTAACACTTGTTCAGAACGAAAGAAAGCACAGAGCCCCAGATTTTATGTTGTCCTGGAGAGCTTGCAGAGCACTGGGGAAAGGCAGGCAGAGAATTCCCTGCTAGCACCTTCTCTGTGCCTGGGAAGCACAAGTGTTCACATTGCTTCGCAGAATCGCTTTTGTGCAGAAAACAGTAACACTTGTTCAGAACGAAAGAAAGCACAGAGCCCCAGATTTTATGTTGTCCTGGAAGCTTGCAGAGCACTGGGGAAAGGCAGGCAGAGAATTCCCTGCTAGCACCTTCTCTGTGCCTGGAAAGCACAAGTGTTCACATTGCTTCGCAGAATTGCTTTTGTGCAGAAAACAGTAACACTTGTTCAGAACGAAAGAAAGCACAGAGCCCCAGATTTTATGTTGTCCTGGAGAGCTTGCAGAGCACTGGGGAAAGGCAGGCAGAGAATTCCCTGCTAGCACCTTCTCTGTGCCTGGGAAGCACAAGTGTTCACATTGCTTTGCAGAATCGCTTTTGTGCAGAAAACAGTAACACTTGTTCAGAACGAAAGAAAGCACAGAGCCCCAGATTTGCTGTTGTCCTGGAGAGCTTGCAGGGCACTGGGGAAAGGCAGGCAGAGAATTCCCTGCTAGCACCTTTTCTGTGCCTGTTCACATTGCTTCGCAGAATCGCTTTTGTGCAGAAAACAGTAACACTTGTTCAGAACGAAAGAAAGCACAGAGCCCCAGATTTTATGTTGTCCTGGAAGCTTGCAGAGCACTGGGGAAAGGCAGGCAGAGAATTCCCTGCTAGCACCTTCTCTGTGCCTGGAAAGCACAAGTGTTCACATTGCTTCGCAGAATTGCTTTTGTGCAGAAAACAGTAACACTTGTTCAGAATGAAAGAAAGCACAGAGCCCCAGATTTGCTGTTGTCCTGGAGAGCTTGCAGGGCACTGGGGAAAGGCAGGCAGAGAATTCCCTGCTAGCACCTTCTCTGTGCCTGGGAAGCAGAAGTGTTCACATTGCTTCGCAGAATCGCTTTTGTGCAGAAAACAGTAACACTTGTTCAGAACGAAAGAAAGCACAGAGCCCCAGATTTTATGTTGTCCTGGAGAGCTTGCAGAGCACTGGGGAAAGGCAGGCAGAGAATTCCCTGCTAGCACCTTCTCTGTGCCTGGGAAGCAGAAGTGTTCACATTGCTTCGCAGAATCGCTTTTGTGCAGAAAACAGTAACACTTGTTCAGAACGAAAGAAAGCACAGAGCCCCAGATTTGCTGTTGTCCTGGAGAGCTTGCAGAGCACTGGGGAAAGGCAGGCAGAGAATTCCCTGCTAGCACCTTCTCTGTGCCTGTTCACATTGCTTCGCAGAATCGCTTTTGTGCAGAAAACAGTAACACTTGTTCAGAACGAAAGAAAGCACAGAGCCCCAGATTTTATGTTGTCCTGGAAGCCTGCAGAGCACTGGGGAAAGGCAGGCAGAGAATTCCCTGCTAGCACCTTCTCTGTGCCTGGAAAGCACAAGTGTTCACATTGCTTCGCAGAATTGCTTTTGTGCAGAAAACAGTAACACTTGTTCAGAACGAAAGAAAGCACAGAGCCCCAGATTTTATGTTGTCCTGGAGAGCTTGCAGAGCACTGGGGAAAGGCAGGCAGAGAATTCCCTGCTAGCACCTTCTCTGTGCCTGGGAAGCAGAAGTGTTCACATTGCTTCGCAGAATCGCTTTTGTGCAGAAAACAGTAACACTTGTTCAGAACGAAAGAAAGCACAGAGCCCCAGATTTTATGTTGTCCTGGAGAGCTTGCAGAGCACTGGGGAAAGGCAGGCAGAGAATTCCCTGCTAGCACCTTCTCTGTGCCTGTTCACATTGCTTCGCAGAATCGCTTTTGTGCAGAAAACAGTAACACTTGTTCAGAACGAAAGAAAGCACAGAGCCCCAGATTTTATGTTGTCCTGGAGAGCTTGCAGAGCACTGGGGAAAGGCAGGCAGAGAATTCCCTGCTAGCACCTTCTCTGTGCCTGGAAAGCACAAGTGTTCACATTGCTTCGCAGAATCGCTTTTGTGCAGAAAACAGTAACACTTGTTCAGAACGAAAGAAAGCACAGAGCCCCAGATTTTATGTTGTCCTGGAGAGCTTGCAGAGCACTGGGGAAAGGCAGGCAGAGAATTCCCTGCTAGCACCTTCTCTGTGCCTGTTCACATTGCTTCGCAGAATCGCTTTTGTGCAGAAAACAGTAACACTTGTTCAGAACGAAAGAAAGCACAGAGCCCCAGATTTTATGTTGTCCTGGAAGCTTGCAGAGCACTGGGGAAAGGCAGGCAGAGAATTCCCTGCTAGCACCTTCTCTGTGCCTGGAAAGCACAAGTGTTCACATTGCTTCGCAGAATTGCTTTTGTGCAGAAAACAGTAACACTTGTTCAGAACGAAAGAAAGCACAGAGCCCCAGATTTTATGTTGTCCTGGAGAGCTTGCAGAGCACTGGGGAAAGGCAGGCAGAGAATTCCCTGCTAGCACCTTCTCTGTGCCTGGGAAGCAGAAGTGTTCACATTGCTTTGCAGAATCGCTTTTGTGCAGAAAACAGTAACACTTGTTCAGAACGAAAGAAAGCACAGAGCCCCAGATTTGCTGTTGTCCTGGAGAGCTTGCAGGGCACTGGGGAAAGGCAGGCAGAGAATTCCCTGCTAGCACCTTCTCTGTGCCTGGGAAGCAGAAGTGTTCACATTGCTTCGCAGAATCGCTTTTGTGCAGAAAACAGTAACACTTGTTCAGAACGAAAGAAAGCACAGAGCCCCAGATTTTATGTTGTCCTGGAGAGCTTGCAGAGCACTGGGGAAAGGCAGGCAGAGAATTCCCTGCTAGCACCTTCTCTGTGCCTGTTCACATTGCTTCGCAGAATCGCTTTTGTGCAGAAAACAGTAACACTTGTTCAGAACGAAAGAAAGCACAGAGCCCCAGATTTTATGTTGTCCTGGAAGCTTGCAGAGCACTGGGGAAAGGCAGGCAGAGAATTCCCTGCTAGCACCTTCTCTGTGCCTGGAAAGCACAAGTGTTCACATTGCTTCGCAGAATCGCTTTTGTGCAGAAAACAGTAACACTTGTTCAGAATGAAAGAAAGCACAGAGCCCCAGATTTGCTGTTGTCCTGGAGAGCTTGCAGGGCACTGGGGAAAGGCAGGCAGAGAATTCCCTGCTAGCACCTTCTCTGTGCCTGGGAAGCAGAAGTGTTCACATTGCTTCGCAGAATCGCTTTTGTGCAGAAAACAGTAACACTTGTTCAGAACGAAAGAAAGCACAGAGCCCCAGATTTTAGGTTGTCCTGGAGAGCTTGCAGAGCACTGGGGAAAGGCAGGCAGAGAATTCCCTGCTAGCACCTTCTCTGTGCCTGTTCACATTGCTTCGCAGAATCGCTTTTGTGCAGAAAACAGTAACACTTGTTCAGAACGAAAGAAAGCACAGAGCCCCAGATTTTATGTTGTCCTGGAAGCTTGCAGAGCACTGGGGAAAGGCAGGCAGAGAATTCCCTGCTAGCACCTTCTCTGTGCCTGGAAAGCACAAGTGTTCACATTGCTTCGCAGAATTGCTTTTGTGCAGAAAACAGTAACACTTGTTCAGAACGAAAGAAAGCACAGAGCCCCAGATTTTATGTTGTCCTGGAGAGCTTGCAGAGCACTGGGGAAAGGCAGGCAGAGAATTCCCTGCTAGCACCTTCTCTGTGCCTGGGAAGCAGAAGTGTTCACATTGCTTCGCAGAATCGCTTTTGTGCAGAAAACAGTAACACTTGTTCAGAACGAAAGAAAGCACAGAGCCCCAGATTTGCTGTTGTCCTGGAGAGCTTGCAGGGCACTGGGGAAAGGCAGGCAGAGAATTCCCTGCTAGCACCTTCTCTGTGCCTGGGAAGCAGAAGTGTTCACATTGCTTCGCAGAATCGCTTTTGTGCAGAAAACAGTAACACTTGTTCAGAACGAAAGAAAGCACAGAGCCCCAGATTTTATGTTGTCCTGGAGAGCTTGCAGAGCACTGGGGAAAGGCAGGCAGAGAATTCCCTGCTAGCACCTTCTCTGTGCCTGTTCACATTGCTTCGCAGAATCGCTTTTGTGCAGAAAACAGTAACACTTGTTCAGAACGAAAGAAAGCACAGAGCCCCAGATTTTATGTTGTCCTGGAAGCTTGCAGAGCACTGGGGAAAGGCAGGCAGAGAATTCCCTGCTAGCACCTTCTCTGTGCCTGGAAAGCACAAGTGTTCACATTGCTTCGCAGAATTGCTTTTGTGCAGAAAACAGTAACACTTGTTCAGAATGAAAGAAAGCACAGAGCCCCAGATTTTCTGTTGTCCTGGAGAGCTTGCAGGGCACTGGGGAAAGGCAGGCAGAGAATTCCCTGCTAGCACCTTCTCTGTGCCTGGGAAGCAGAAGTGTTCACATTGCTTCGCAGAATCGCTTTTGTGCAGAAAACAGTAACACTTGTTCAGAACGAAAGAAAGCACAGAGCCCCAGATTTTATGTTGTCCTGGAGAGCTTGCAGAGCACTGGGGAAAGGCAGGCAGAGAATTCCCTGCTAGCACCTTCTCTGTGCCTGGGAAGCAGAAGTGTTCACATTGCTTCGCAGAATCGCTTTTGTGCAGAAAACAGTAACACTTGTTCAGAACGAAAGAAAGCACAGAGCCCCAGATTTTATGTTGTCCTGGAGAGCTTGCAGAGCACTGGGGAAAGGCAGGCAGAGAATTCCCTGCTAGCACCTTCTCTGTGCCTGTTCACATTGCTTCGCAGAATCGCTTTTGTGCAGAAAACAGTAACACTTGTTCAGAACGAAAGAAAGCACAGAGCCCCAGATTTTATGTTGTCCTGGAAGCTTGCAGAGCACTGGGGAAAGGCAGGCAGAGAATTCCCTGCTAGCACCTTCTCTGTGCCTGGAAAGCACAAGTGTTCACATTGCTTCGCAGAATTGCTTTTGTGCAGAAAACAGTAACACTTGTTCAGAATGAAAGAAAGCACAGAGCCCCAGATTTGCTGTTGTCCTGGAGAGCTTGCAGAGCACTGGGGAAAGGCAGGCAGAGAATTCCCTGCTAGCACCTTCTCTGTGCCTGGGAAGCACAAGTGTTCACATTGCTTCGCAGAATCGCTTTTGTGCAGAAAACAGTAACACTTGTTCAGAATGAAAGAAAGCACAGAGCCCCAGATTTGCTGTTGTCCTGGAGAGCTTGCAGGGCACTGGGGAAAGGCAGGCAGAGAATTCCCTGCTAGCACCTTCTCTGTGCCTGTTCACATTGCTTCGCAGAATCGCTTTTGTGCAGAAAACAGTAACACTTGTTCAGAACGAAAGAAAGCACAGAGCCCCAGATTTTATGTTGTCCTGGAGAGCTTGCAGAGCACTGGGGAAAGGCAGGCAGAGAATTCCCTGCTAGCACCTTCTCTGTGCCTGGGAAGCACAAGTGTTCGCTTTGCTTCGCAGAATCGCTTTTGTGCAGAAAACAGTAACACTTGTTCAGAACGAAAGAAAGCACAGAGCCCCAGATTTTATGTTGTCCTGGAGAGCTTGCAGAGCACTGGGGAAAGGCAGGCAGAGAATTCCCTGCTAGCACCTTCTCTGTGCCTGGGAAGCAGAAGTGTTCACATTGCTTCGCAGAATCGCTTTTGTGCAGAAAACAGTAACACTTGTTCAGAACGAAAGAAAGCACAGAGCCCCAGATTTTATGTTGTCCTGGAGAGCTTGCAGAGCACTGGGGAAAGGCAGGCAGAGAATTCCCTGCTAGCACCTTCTCTGTGCCTGTTCACATTGCTTCGCAGAATCGCTTTTGTGCAGAAAACAGTAACACTTGTTCAGAACGAAAGAAAGCACAGAGCCCCAGATTTTATGTTGTCCTGGAAGCTTGCAGAGCACTGTGGAAAGGCAGGCAGAGAATTCCCTGCTAGCACCTTCTCTGTGCCTGGAAAGCACAAGTGTTCACATTGCTTCGCAGAATTGCTTTTGTGCAGAAAACAGTAACACTTGTTCAGAACGAAAGAAAGCACAGAGCCCCAGATTTTATGTTGTCCTGGAGAGCTTGCAGAGCACTGGGGAAAGGCAGGCAGAGAATTCCCTGCTAGCACCTTCTCTGTGCCTGGGAAGCACAAGTGTTCACATTGCTTTGCAGAATCGCTTTTGTGCAGTAAACAGTAACACTTGTTCAGAATGAAAGAAAGCACAGAGCCCCAGATTTTATGTTGTCCTGGAGAGCTTGCAGAGCACTGGGGAAAGGCAGGCAGAGAATTCCCTGCTAGCACCTTCTCTGTGCCTGGGAAGCAGAAGTGTTCACATTGCTTCGCAGAATCGCTTTTGTGCAGAAAACAGTAACACTTGTTCAGAACGAAAGAAAGCACAGAGCCCCAGATTTTATGTTGTCCTGGAGAGCTTGCAGAGCACTGGGGAAAGGCAGGCAGAGAATTCCCTGCTAGCACCTTCTCTGTGCCTGTTCACATTGCTTCGCAGAATCGCTTTTGTGCAGAAAACAGTAACACTTGTTCAGAACGAAAGAAAGCACAGAGCCCCAGATTTTATGTTGTCCTGGAAGCTTGCAGAGCACTGGGGAAAGGCAGGCAGAGAATTCCCTGCTAGCACCTTCTCTGTGCCTGGAAAGCACAAGTGTTCACATTGCTTCGCAGAATTGCTTTTGTGCAGAAAACAGTAACACTTGTTCAGAACGAAAGAAAGCACAGAGCCCCAGATTTTATGTTGTCCTGGAGAGCTTGCAGAGCACTGGGGAAAGGCAGGCAGAGAATTCCCTGCTAGCACCTTCTCTGTGCCTGGGAAGCACAAGTGTTCACATTGCTTTGCAGAATCGCTTTTGTGCAGAAAACAGTAACACTTGTTCAGAACGAAAGAAAGCACAGAGCCCCAGATTTTATGTTGTCCTGGAGAGCTTGCAGAGCACTGGGGAAAGGCAGGCAGAGAATTCCCTGCTAGCACCTTCTCTGTGCCTGTTCACATTGCTTCGCAGAATCGCTTTTGTGCAGAAAACAGTAACACTTGTTCAGAACGAAAGAAAGCACAGAGCCCCAGATTTTATGTTGTCCTGGAGAGCTTGCAGAGCACTGGGGAAAGGCAGGCAGAGAATTCCCTGCTAGCACCTTCTCTGTGCCTGGGAAGCACAAGTGTTCACATTGCTTCGCAGAATCGCTTTTGTGCAGAAAACAGTAACACTTGTTCAGAACGAAAGAAAGCACAGAGCCCCAGATTTTATGTTGTCCTGGAGAGCTTGCAGAGCACTGGGGAAAGGCAGGCAGAGAATTCCCTGCTAGCACCTTTTCTGTGCCTGGGAAGCACAAGTGTTCACATTGCTTCGCAGAATCGCTTTTGTGCAGAAAACAGTAACACTTGTTCAGAACGAAAGAAAGCACAGAGCCCCAGATTTTATGTTGTCCTGGAGAGCTTGCAGAGCACTGGGGAAAGGCAGGCAGAGAATTCCCTGCTAGCACCTTCTCTGTGCCTGGGAAGCACAAGTGTTCACATTGCTTCGCAGAATCGCTTTTGTGCAGAAAACAGTAACACTTGTTCAGAACGAAAGAAAGCACAGAGCCCCAGATTTTATGTTGTCCTGGAGAGCTTGCAGAGCACTGGGGAAAGTCAGGCAGAGAATTCCCTGCTAGCACCTTCTCTGTGCCTGTTCACATTGCTTCGCAGAATCGCTTTTGTGCAGAAAACAGTAACACTTGTTCAGAACGAAAGAAAGCACAGAGCCCCAGATTTTATGTTGTCCTGGAAGCTTGCAGAGCACTGGGGAAAGGCAGGCAGAGAATTCCCTGCTAGCACCTTCTCTGTGCCTGGAAAGCACAAGTGTTCACATTGCTTCGCAGAATTGCTTTTGTGCAGAAAACAGTAACACTTGTTCAGAACGAAAGAAAGCACAGAGCCCCAGATTTTATGTTGTCCTGGAGAGCTTGCAGAGCACTGGGGAAAGGCAGGCAGAGAATTCCCTGCTAGCACCTTCTCTGTGCCTGGGAAGCACAAGTGTTCACATTGCTTTGCAGAATCGCTTTTGTGCAGAAAACAGTAACACTTGTTCAGAACGAAAGAAAGCACAGAGCCCCAGATTTTATGTTGTCCTGGAGAGCTTGCAGAGCACTGGGGAAAGGCAGGCAGAGAATTCCCTGCTAGCACCTTCTCTGTGCCTGGGAAGCAGAAGTGTTCACATTGCTTCGCAGAATCGCTTTTGTGCAGAAAACAGTAACACTTGTTCAGAACGAAAGAAAGCACAGAGCCCCAGATTTTATGTTGTCCTGGAGAGCTTGCAGAGCACTGGGGAAAGGCAGGCAGAGAATTCCCTGCTAGCACCTTCTCTGTGCCTATTCACATTGCTTCGCAGAATCGCTTTTGTGCAGAAAACAGTAACACTTGTTCAGAACGAAAGAAAGCACAGAGCCCCAGATTTTATGTTGTCCTGGAAGCTTGCAGAGCACTGGGGAAAGGCAGGCAGAGAATTCCCTGCTAGCACCTTCTCTGTGCCTGGAAAGCACAAGTGTTCACATTGCTTCGCAGAATTGCTTTTGTGCAGAAAACAGTAACACTTGTTCAGAACGAAAGAAAGCACAGAGCCCCAGATTTTATGTTGTCCTGGAGAGCTTGCAGAGCACTGGGGAAAGGCAGGCAGAGAATTCCCTGCTAGCACCTTCTCTGTGCCTGGGAAGCACAAGTGTTCACATTGCTTCGCAGAATCGCTTTTGTGCAGAAAACAGTAACACTTGTTCAGAACGAAAGAAAGCACAGAGCCCCAGATTTGCTGTTGTCCTGGAGAGCTTGCAGGGCACTGGGGAAAGGCAGGCAGAGAATTCCCTGCTAGCACCTTCTCTGTGCCTGTTCACATTGCTTCGCAGAATCGCTTTTGTGCAGAAAACAGTAACACTTGTTCAGAACGAAAGAAAGCACAGAGCCCCAGATTTTAGGTTGTCCTGGAGAGCTTGCAGAGCACTGGGGAAAAGCAGGCAGAGAATTCCCTGCTAGCACCTTCTCTGTGCCTGGGAAGCACAAGTGTTCACATTGCTTCGCAGAATCGCTTTTGTGCAGAAAACAGTAACACTTGTTCAGAACGAAAGAAAGCACAGAGCCCCAGATTTTATGTTGTCCTGGAGAGCTTGCAGAGCACTGGGGAAAGGCAGGCAGAGAATTCCCTGCTAGCACCTTCTCTGTGCCTGGGAAGCAGAAGTGTTCACATTGCTTCGCAGAATCGCTTTTGTGCAGAAAACAGTAACACTTGTTCAGAACGAAAGAAAGCACAGAGCCCCAGATTTGCTGTTGTCCTGGAGAGCTTGCAGAGCACTGGGGAAAGGCAGGCAGAGAATTCCCTGCTAGCACCTTCTCTGTGCCTGGGAAGCACAAGTGTTCACATTGCTTCGCAGAATCGCTTTTGTGCAGAAAACAGTAACACTTGTTCAGAACGAAAGAAAGCACAGAGCCCCAGATTTGCTGTTGTCCTGGAGAGCTTGCAGAGCACTGGGGAAAGGCAGGCAGAGAATTCCCTGCTAGCACCTTCTCTGTGCCTGTTCACATTGCTTCGCAGAATCGCTTTTGTGCAGAAAACAGTAACACTTGTTCAGAACGAAAGAAAGCACAGAGCCCCAGATTTTATGTTGTCCTGGAGAGCTTGCAGAGCACTGGGGAAAGGCAGGCAGAGAATTCCCTGCTAGCACCTTCTCTGTGCCTAGGAAGCACAAGTGTTCACATTGCTTCGCAGAATCGCTTTTGTGCAGAAAACAGTAACACTTGTTCAGAACGAAAGAAAGCACAGAGCCCCAGATTTTATGTTGTCCTGGAGAGCTTGCAGAGCACTGGGGAAAGGCAGGCAGAGAATTCCCTGCTAGCACCTTCTCTGTGCCTGGGAAGCACAAGTGTTCACATTGCTTCGCAGAATCGCTTTTGTGCAGAAAACAGTAACACTTGTTCAGAACGAAAGAAAGCACAGAGCCCCAGATTTTATGTTGTCCTGGAGAGCTTGCAGAGCACTGGGGAAAGGCAGGCAGAGAATTCCCTGCTAGCACCTTCTCTGTGCCTGGGAAGCACAAGTGTTCACATTGCTTCGCAGAATCGCTTTTGTGCAGAAAACAGTAACACTTGTTCAGAACGAAAGAAAGCACAGAGCCCCAGATTTTATGTTGTCCTGGAAGCTTGCAGAGCACTGGGGAAAGGCAGGCAGAGAATTCCCTGCTAGCACCTTCTCTGTGCCTGGAAAGCACAAGTGTTCACATTGCTTCGCAGAATTGCTTTTGTGCAGAAAACAGTAACACTTGTTCAGAACGAAAGAAAGCACAGAGCCCCAGATTTTATGTTGTCCTGGAGAGCTTGCAGAGCACTGGGGAAAGGCAGGCAGAGAATTCCCTGCTAGCACCTTCTCTGTGCCTGGGAAGCACAAGTGTTCACATTGCTTTGCAGAATCGCTTTTGTGCAGAAAACAGTAACACTTGTTCAGAACGAAAGAAAGCACAGAGCCCCAGATTTGCTGTTGTCCTGGAGAGCTTGCAGGGCACTGGGGAAAGGCAGGCAGAGAATTCCCTGCTAGCACCTTTTCTGTGCCTGTTCACATTGCTTCGCAGAATCGCTTTTGTGCAGAAAACAGTAACACTTGTTCAGAACGAAAGAAAGCACAGAGCCCCAGATTTTATGTTGTCCTGGAAGCTTGCAGAGCACTGGGGAAAGGCAGGCAGAGAATTCCCTGCTAGCACCTTCTCTGTGCCTGGAAAGCACAAGTGTTCACATTGCTTCGCAGAATTGCTTTTGTGCAGAAAACAGTAACACTTGTTCAGAATGAAAGAAAGCACAGAGCCCCAGATTTGCTGTTGTCCTGGAGAGCTTGCAGGGCACTGGGGAAAGGCAGGCAGAGAATTCCCTGCTAGCACCTTCTCTGTGCCTGGGAAGCAGAAGTGTTCACATTGCTTCGCAGAATCGCTTTTGTGCAGAAAACAGTAACACTTGTTCAGAACGAAAGAAAGCACAGAGCCCCAGATTTTATGTTGTCCTGGAGAGCTTGCAGAGCACTGGGGAAAGGCAGGCAGAGAATTCCCTGCTAGCACCTTCTCTGTGCCTGGGAAGCAGAAGTGTTCACATTGCTTCGCAGAATCGCTTTTGTGCAGAAAACAGTAACACTTGTTCAGAACGAAAGAAAGCACAGAGCCCCAGATTTGCTGTTGTCCTGGAGAGCTTGCAGAGCACTGGGGAAAGGCAGGCAGAGAATTCCCTGCTAGCACCTTCTCTGTGCCTGTTCACATTGCTTCGCAGAATCGCTTTTGTGCAGAAAACAGTAACACTTGTTCAGAACGAAAGAAAGCACAGAGCCCCAGATTTTATGTTGTCCTGGAAGCCTGCAGAGCACTGGGGAAAGGCAGGCAGAGAATTCCCTGCTAGCACCTTCTCTGTGCCTGGAAAGCACAAGTGTTCACATTGCTTCGCAGAATTGCTTTTGTGCAGAAAACAGTAACACTTGTTCAGAACGAAAGAAAGCACAGAGCCCCAGATTTTATGTTGTCCTGGAGAGCTTGCAGAGCACTGGGGAAAGGCAGGCAGAGAATTCCCTGCTAGCACCTTCTCTGTGCCTGGGAAGCAGAAGTGTTCACATTGCTTCGCAGAATCGCTTTTGTGCAGAAAACAGTAACACTTGTTCAGAACGAAAGAAAGCACAGAGCCCCAGATTTTATGTTGTCCTGGAGAGCTTGCAGAGCACTGGGGAAAGGCAGGCAGAGAATTCCCTGCTAGCACCTTCTCTGTGCCTGTTCACATTGCTTCGCAGAATCGCTTTTGTGCAGAAAACAGTAACACTTGTTCAGAACGAAAGAAAGCACAGAGCCCCAGATTTTATGTTGTCCTGGAGAGCTTGCAGAGCACTGGGGAAAGGCAGGCAGAGAATTCCCTGCTAGCACCTTCTCTGTGCCTGGAAAGCACAAGTGTTCACATTGCTTCGCAGAATCGCTTTTGTGCAGAAAACAGTAACACTTGTTCAGAACGAAAGAAAGCACAGAGCCCCAGATTTTATGTTGTCCTGGAGAGCTTGCAGAGCACTGGGGAAAGGCAGGCAGAGAATTCCCTGCTAGCACCTTCTCTGTGCCTGTTCACATTGCTTCGCAGAATCGCTTTTGTGCAGAAAACAGTAACACTTGTTCAGAACGAAAGAAAGCACAGAGCCCCAGATTTTATGTTGTCCTGGAAGCTTGCAGAGCACTGGGGAAAGGCAGGCAGAGAATTCCCTGCTAGCACCTTCTCTGTGCCTGGAAAGCACAAGTGTTCACATTGCTTCGCAGAATTGCTTTTGTGCAGAAAACAGTAACACTTGTTCAGAACGAAAGAAAGCACAGAGCCCCAGATTTTATGTTGTCCTGGAGAGCTTGCAGAGCACTGGGGAAAGGCAGGCAGAGAATTCCCTGCTAGCACCTTCTCTGTGCCTGGGAAGCAGAAGTGTTCACATTGCTTTGCAGAATCGCTTTTGTGCAGAAAACAGTAACACTTGTTCAGAACGAAAGAAAGCACAGAGCCCCAGATTTGCTGTTGTCCTGGAGAGCTTGCAGGGCACTGGGGAAAGGCAGGCAGAGAATTCCCTGCTAGCACCTTCTCTGTGCCTGGGAAGCAGAAGTGTTCACATTGCTTCGCAGAATCGCTTTTGTGCAGAAAACAGTAACACTTGTTCAGAACGAAAGAAAGCACAGAGCCCCAGATTTTATGTTGTCCTGGAGAGCTTGCAGAGCACTGGGGAAAGGCAGGCAGAGAATTCCCTGCTAGCACCTTCTCTGTGCCTGTTCACATTGCTTCGCAGAATCGCTTTTGTGCAGAAAACAGTAACACTTGTTCAGAACGAAAGAAAGCACAGAGCCCCAGATTTTATGTTGTCCTGGAAGCTTGCAGAGCACTGGGGAAAGGCAGGCAGAGAATTCCCTGCTAGCACCTTCTCTGTGCCTGGAAAGCACAAGTGTTCACATTGCTTCGCAGAATCGCTTTTGTGCAGAAAACAGTAACACTTGTTCAGAATGAAAGAAAGCACAGAGCCCCAGATTTGCTGTTGTCCTGGAGAGCTTGCAGGGCACTGGGGAAAGGCAGGCAGAGAATTCCCTGCTAGCACCTTCTCTGTGCCTGGGAAGCAGAAGTGTTCACATTGCTTCGCAGAATCGCTTTTGTGCAGAAAACAGTAACACTTGTTCAGAACGAAAGAAAGCACAGAGCCCCAGATTTTAGGTTGTCCTGGAGAGCTTGCAGAGCACTGGGGAAAGGCAGGCAGAGAATTCCCTGCTAGCACCTTCTCTGTGCCTGTTCACATTGCTTCGCAGAATCGCTTTTGTGCAGAAAACAGTAACACTTGTTCAGAACGAAAGAAAGCACAGAGCCCCAGATTTTATGTTGTCCTGGAAGCTTGCAGAGCACTGGGGAAAGGCAGGCAGAGAATTCCCTGCTAGCACCTTCTCTGTGCCTGGAAAGCACAAGTGTTCACATTGCTTCGCAGAATTGCTTTTGTGCAGAAAACAGTAACACTTGTTCAGAACGAAAGAAAGCACAGAGCCCCAGATTTTATGTTGTCCTGGAGAGCTTGCAGAGCACTGGGGAAAGGCAGGCAGAGAATTCCCTGCTAGCACCTTCTCTGTGCCTGGGAAGCAGAAGTGTTCACATTGCTTCGCAGAATCGCTTTTGTGCAGAAAACAGTAACACTTGTTCAGAACGAAAGAAAGCACAGAGCCCCAGATTTGCTGTTGTCCTGGAGAGCTTGCAGGGCACTGGGGAAAGGCAGGCAGAGAATTCCCTGCTAGCACCTTCTCTGTGCCTGGGAAGCAGAAGTGTTCACATTGCTTCGCAGAATCGCTTTTGTGCAGAAAACAGTAACACTTGTTCAGAACGAAAGAAAGCACAGAGCCCCAGATTTTATGTTGTCCTGGAGAGCTTGCAGAGCACTGGGGAAAGGCAGGCAGAGAATTCCCTGCTAGCACCTTCTCTGTGCCTGTTCACATTGCTTCGCAGAATCGCTTTTGTGCAGAAAACAGTAACACTTGTTCAGAACGAAAGAAAGCACAGAGCCCCAGATTTTATGTTGTCCTGGAAGCTTGCAGAGCACTGGGGAAAGGCAGGCAGAGAATTCCCTGCTAGCACCTTCTCTGTGCCTGGAAAGCACAAGTGTTCACATTGCTTCGCAGAATTGCTTTTGTGCAGAAAACAGTAACACTTGTTCAGAATGAAAGAAAGCACAGAGCCCCAGATTTTCTGTTGTCCTGGAGAGCTTGCAGGGCACTGGGGAAAGGCAGGCAGAGAATTCCCTGCTAGCACCTTCTCTGTGCCTGGGAAGCAGAAGTGTTCACATTGCTTCGCAGAATCGCTTTTGTGCAGAAAACAGTAACACTTGTTCAGAACGAAAGAAAGCACAGAGCCCCAGATTTTATGTTGTCCTGGAGAGCTTGCAGAGCACTGGGGAAAGGCAGGCAGAGAATTCCCTGCTAGCACCTTCTCTGTGCCTGGGAAGCAGAAGTGTTCACATTGCTTCGCAGAATCGCTTTTGTGCAGAAAACAGTAACACTTGTTCAGAACGAAAGAAAGCACAGAGCCCCAGATTTTATGTTGTCCTGGAGAGCTTGCAGAGCACTGGGGAAAGGCAGGCAGAGAATTCCCTGCTAGCACCTTCTCTGTGCCTGTTCACATTGCTTCGCAGAATCGCTTTTGTGCAGAAAACAGTAACACTTGTTCAGAACGAAAGAAAGCACAGAGCCCCAGATTTTATGTTGTCCTGGAAGCTTGCAGAGCACTGGGGAAAGGCAGGCAGAGAATTCCCTGCTAGCACCTTCTCTGTGCCTGGAAAGCACAAGTGTTCACATTGCTTCGCAGAATTGCTTTTGTGCAGAAAACAGTAACACTTGTTCAGAATGAAAGAAAGCACAGAGCCCCAGATTTGCTGTTGTCCTGGAGAGCTTGCAGAGCACTGGGGAAAGGCAGGCAGAGAATTCCCTGCTAGCACCTTCTCTGTGCCTGGGAAGCACAAGTGTTCACATTGCTTCGCAGAATCGCTTTTGTGCAGAAAACAGTAACACTTGTTCAGAATGAAAGAAAGCACAGAGCCCCAGATTTGCTGTTGTCCTGGAGAGCTTGCAGGGCACTGGGGAAAGGCAGGCAGAGAATTCCCTGCTAGCACCTTCTCTGTGCCTGTTCACATTGCTTCGCAGAATCGCTTTTGTGCAGAAAACAGTAACACTTGTTCAGAACGAAAGAAAGCACAGAGCCCCAGATTTTATGTTGTCCTGGAGAGCTTGCAGAGCACTGGGGAAAGGCAGGCAGAGAATTCCCTGCTAGCACCTTCTCTGTGCCTGGGAAGCACAAGTGTTCGCTTTGCTTCGCAGAATCGCTTTTGTGCAGAAAACAGTAACACTTGTTCAGAACGAAAGAAAGCACAGAGCCCCAGATTTTATGTTGTCCTGGAGAGCTTGCAGAGCACTGGGGAAAGGCAGGCAGAGAATTCCCTGCTAGCACCTTCTCTGTGCCTGGGAAGCAGAAGTGTTCACATTGCTTCGCAGAATCGCTTTTGTGCAGAAAACAGTAACACTTGTTCAGAACGAAAGAAAGCACAGAGCCCCAGATTTTATGTTGTCCTGGAGAGCTTGCAGAGCACTGGGGAAAGGCAGGCAGAGAATTCCCTGCTAGCACCTTCTCTGTGCCTGTTCACATTGCTTCGCAGAATCGCTTTTGTGCAGAAAACAGTAACACTTGTTCAGAACGAAAGAAAGCACAGAGCCCCAGATTTTATGTTGTCCTGGAAGCTTGCAGAGCACTGTGGAAAGGCAGGCAGAGAATTCCCTGCTAGCACCTTCTCTGTGCCTGGAAAGCACAAGTGTTCACATTGCTTCGCAGAATTGCTTTTGTGCAGAAAACAGTAACACTTGTTCAGAACGAAAGAAAGCACAGAGCCCCAGATTTTATGTTGTCCTGGAGAGCTTGCAGAGCACTGGGGAAAGGCAGGCAGAGAATTCCCTGCTAGCACCTTCTCTGTGCCTGGGAAGCACAAGTGTTCACATTGCTTTGCAGAATCGCTTTTGTGCAGTAAACAGTAACACTTGTTCAGAATGAAAGAAAGCACAGAGCCCCAGATTTTATGTTGTCCTGGAGAGCTTGCAGAGCACTGGGGAAAGGCAGGCAGAGAATTCCCTGCTAGCACCTTCTCTGTGCCTGGGAAGCAGAAGTGTTCACATTGCTTCGCAGAATCGCTTTTGTGCAGAAAACAGTAACACTTGTTCAGAACGAAAGAAAGCACAGAGCCCCAGATTTTATGTTGTCCTGGAGAGCTTGCAGAGCACTGGGGAAAGGCAGGCAGAGAATTCCCTGCTAGCACCTTCTCTGTGCCTGTTCACATTGCTTCGCAGAATCGCTTTTGTGCAGAAAACAGTAACACTTGTTCAGAACGAAAGAAAGCACAGAGCCCCAGATTTTATGTTGTCCTGGAAGCTTGCAGAGCACTGGGGAAAGGCAGGCAGAGAATTCCCTGCTAGCACCTTCTCTGTGCCTGGAAAGCACAAGTGTTCACATTGCTTCGCAGAATTGCTTTTGTGCAGAAAACAGTAACACTTGTTCAGAACGAAAGAAAGCACAGAGCCCCAGATTTTATGTTGTCCTGGAGAGCTTGCAGAGCACTGGGGAAAGGCAGGCAGAGAATTCCCTGCTAGCACCTTCTCTGTGCCTGGGAAGCACAAGTGTTCACATTGCTTTGCAGAATCGCTTTTGTGCAGAAAACAGTAACACTTGTTCAGAACGAAAGAAAGCACAGAGCCCCAGATTTTATGTTGTCCTGGAGAGCTTGCAGAGCACTGGGGAAAGGCAGGCAGAGAATTCCCTGCTAGCACCTTCTCTGTGCCTGTTCACATTGCTTCGCAGAATCGCTTTTGTGCAGAAAACAGTAACACTTGTTCAGAACGAAAGAAAGCACAGAGCCCCAGATTTTATGTTGTCCTGGAGAGCTTGCAGAGCACTGGGGAAAGGCAGGCAGAGAATTCCCTGCTAGCACCTTCTCTGTGCCTGGGAAGCACAAGTGTTCACATTGCTTCGCAGAATCGCTTTTGTGCAGAAAACAGTAACACTTGTTCAGAACGAAAGAAAGCACAGAGCCCCAGATTTTATGTTGTCCTGGAGAGCTTGCAGAGCACTGGGGAAAGGCAGGCAGAGAATTCCCTGCTAGCACCTTCTCTGTGCCTGGGAAGCAGAAGTGTTCACATTGCTTTGCAGAGTCGCTTTTGTGCAGAAAACAGTAACACTTGTTCAGAACGAAAGAAAGCACAGAACCCCAGATTTTATGTTGTCCTGGAGAGCTTGCAGAGCACTGGGGAAAGGCAGGCTGAGAATTCCCTGCTAGCACCTTCTCTGTGCGTGGGAAGCAGAAGTGTTCACATTGCTTCGCAGAATCGCTTTTGTGCAGAAAACAGTAACACTTGTTCAGAACGAAAGAAAGCACAGAGCCCCAGATTTTATGTTGTCCTGGAGAGCTTGCAGAGCACTGGGGAAAGGCAGGCAGAGAATTCCCTGCTAGCACCTTCTCTGTGCCTGGGAAGCAGAAGTGTTCACATTGCTTTGCAGAATCGCTTTTGTGCAGAAAACAGTAACACTTGTTCAGAACGAAAGAAAGCACAGAGCCCCAGATTTTATGTTGTCCTGGAGAGCTTGCAGAGCACTGGGGAAAGGCAGGCAGAGAATTCCCTGCTAGCACCTTCTCTGTGCCTGGGAAGCACAAGTGTTCACATTGCTTCGCAGAATCGCTTTTGTGCAGAAAACAGTAACACTTGTTCAGAACGAAAGAAAGCACAGAGCCCCAGATTTTATGTTGTCCTGGAAGCTTGCAGAGCACTGTGGAAAGGCAGGCAGAGAATTCCCTGCTAGCACCTTCTCTGTGCCTGGGAAGCACAAGTGTTCACATTGCTTCGCAGAATCGCTTTTGTGCAGAAAACAGTAACACTTGTTCAGAACGAAAGAAAGCACAGAGCCCCAGATTTTATGTTGTCCTGGAGAGCTTGCAGAGCACTGGGGAAAGGCAGGCAGAGAATTCCCTGCTAGCACCTTCTCTGTGCCTGGGAAGCAGAAGTGTTCACATTGCTTCGCAGAATCGCTTTTGTGCAGAAAACAGTGACACTTGTTCAGAACGAAAGAAAGCACAGAGCCCCAGATTTTATGTTGTCCTGGAGAGCTTGCAGAGCACTGGGGAAAGGCAGGCAGAGAATTCCCTGCTAGCACCTTCTCTGTGCCTGTTCACATTGCTTCGCAGAATCGCTTTTGTGCAGAAAACAGTAACACTTGTTCAGAACGAAAGAAAGCACAGAGCCCCAGATTTTATGTTGTCCTGGAAGCTTGCAGAGCACTGTGGAAAGGCAGGCAGAGAATTCCCTGCTAGCACCTTCTCTGTGCCTGGGAAGCACAAGTGTTCACATTGCTTCGCAGAATTGCTTTTGTGCAGAAAACAGTAACACTTGTTCAGAACAAAAGAAAGCACAGAGCCCCAGATTTTATGTTGTCCTGGAGAGCTTGCAGAGCACTGGGGAAAGGCAGGCAGAGAATTCCCTGCTAGCACCTTCTCTGTGCCTGGGAAGCACAAGTGTTCACATTGCTTTGCAGAATCGCTTTTGTGCAGAAAACAGTAACACTTGTTCAGAATGAAAGAAAGCACAGAGCCCCAGATTTTATGTTGTCCTGGAGAGCTTGCAGAGCACTGGGGAAAGGCAGGCAGAGAATTCCCTGCTAGCACCTTCTCTGTGCCTGGGAAGCAGAAGTGTTCACATTGCTTCGCAGAATCGCTTTTGTGCAGAAAACAGTAACACTTGTTCAGAACGAAAGAAAGCACAGAGCCCCAGATTTTATGTTGTCCTGGAGAGCTTGCAGAGCACTGGGGAAAGGCAGGCAGAGAATTCCCTGCTAGCACCTTCTCTGTGCCTGTTCACATTGCTTCGCAGAATCGCTTTTGTGCAGAAAACAGTAACACTTGTTCAGAACGAAAGAAAGCACAGAGCCCCAGATTTTATGTTGTCCTGGAAGCTTGCAGAGCACTGGGGAAAGGCAGGCAGAGAATTCCCTGCTAGCACCTTCTCTGTGCCTGGAAAGCACAAGTGTTCACATTGCTTCGCAGAATTGCTTTTGTGCAGAAAACAGTAACACTTGTTCAGAACGAAAGAAAGCACAGAGCCCCAGATTTTATGTTGTCCTGGAGAGCTTGCAGAGCACTGGGGAAAGGCAGGCAGAGAATTCCCTGCTAGCACCTTCTCTGTGCCTGGGAAGCACAAGTGTTCACATTGCTTTGCAGAATCGCTTTTGTGCAGAAAACAGTAACACTTGTTCAGAATGAAAGAAAGCACAGAGCCCCAGATTTTATGTTGTCCTGGAAGCTTGCAGAGCACTGGGGAAAGGCAGGCAGAGAATTCCCTGCTAGCACCTTCTCTGTGCCTGGGAAGCAGAAGTGTTCACATTGCTTCGCAGAATCGCTTTTGTGCAGAAAACAGTAACACTTGTTCAGAACGAAAGAAAGCACAGAGCCCCAGATTTTATGTTGTCCTGGAAGCTTGCAGAGCACTGTGGAAAGGCAGGCAGAGAATTCCCTGCTAGCACCTTCTCTGTGCCTGGAAAGCACAAGTGTTCACATTGCTTCGCAGAATTGCTTTTGTGCAGAAAACAGTAACACTTGTTCAGAACGAAAGAAAGCACAGAGCCCCAGATTTTATGTTGTCCTGGAGAGCTTGCAGAGCACTGGGGAAAGGCAGGCAGAGAATTCCCTGCTAGCACCTTCTCTGTGCCTGGGAAGCACAAGTGTTCACATTGCTTTGCAGAATCGCTTTTGTGCAGAAAACAGTAACACTTGTTCAGAACGAAAGAAAGCACAGAGCCCCAGATTTGCTGTTGTCCTGGAGAGCTTGCAGAGCACTGGGGAAAGGCAGGCAGAGAATTCCCTGCTAGCACCTTCTCTGTGCCTGGGAAGCAGAAGTGTTCACATTGCTTCGCAGAATCGCTTTTGTGCAGAAAACAGTAACACTTGTTCAGAACGAAAGAAAGCACAGAGCCCCAGATTTTATGTTGTCCTGGAGAGCTTGCAGAGCACTGGGGAAAGGCAGGCAGAGAATTCCCTGCTAGCACCTTCTCTGTGCCTGTTCACATTGCTTCGCAGAATCGCTTTTGTGCAGAAAACAGTAACACTTGTTCAGAACGAAAGAAAGCACAGAGCCCCAGATTTTATGTTGTCCTGGAAGCTTGCAGAGCACTGTGGAAAGGCAGGCAGAGAATTCCCTGCTAGCACCTTCTCTGTGCCTGGAAAGCACAAGTGTTCACATTGCTTCGCAGAATTGCTTTTGTGCAGAAAACAGTAACACTTGTTCAGAACGAAAGAAAGCACAGAGCCCCAGATTTTATGTTGTCCTGGAGAGCTTGCAGAGCACTGGGGAAAGGCAGGCAGAGAATTCCCTGCTAGCACCTTCTCTGTGCCTGGGAAGCAGAAGTGTTCACATTGCTTTGCAGAGTCGCTTTTGTGCAGAAAACAGTAACACTTGTTCAGAACGAAAGAAAGCACAGAGCCCCAGATTTTATGTTGTCCTGGAGAGCTTGCAGAGCACTGGGGAAAGGCAGGCAGAGAATTCCCTGCTAGCACCTTCTCTGTGCCTGTTCACATTGCTTCGCAGAATCGCTTTTGTGCAGAAAACAGTAACACTTGTTCAGACCGAAAGAAAGCACAGAGCCCCAGATTTTATGTTGTCCTGGAGAGCTTGCAGAGCACTGGGGAAAGGCAGGCAGAGAATTCCCTGCTAGCACCTTCTCTGTGCCTGGGAAGCAGAAGTGTTCACATTGCTTTGCAGAATCGCTTTTGTGCAGAAAACAGTAACACTTGTTCAGAACGAAAGAAAGCACAGAGCCCCAGATTTTATGTTGTCCTGGAGAGCTTGCAGAGCACTGGGGAAAGGCAGGCAGAGAATTCCCTGCTAGCACCTTCTCTGTGCCTGGGAAGCACAAGTGTTCACATTGCTTTGCAGAATCGCTTTTGTGCAGAAAACAGTAACACTTGTTCAGAACGAAAGAAAGCACAGAGCCCCAGATTTTATGTTGTCCTGGAGAGCTTGCAGAGCACTGGGGAAAGGCAGGCAGAGAATTCCCTGCTAGCACCTTCTCTGTGCGTGGGAAGCAGAAGTGTTCACATTGCTTCGCAGAATCGCTTTTGTGCAGAAAACAGTAACACTTGTTCAGAACGAAAGAAAGCACAGAGCCCCAGATTTTATGTTGTCCTGGAGAGCTTGCAGAGCACTGGGGAAAGGCAGGCAGAGAATTCCCTGCTAGCACCTTCTCTGTGCCTGGGAAGCAGAGGTGTTCACATTGCTTTGCAGAATCGCTTTTGTGCAGAAAACAGTAACACTTGTTCAGAACGAAAGAAAGCACAGAGCCCCAGATTTTATGTTGTCCTGGAGAGCTTGCAGAGCACTGGGGAAAGGCAGGCAGAGAATTCCCTGCTAGCACCTTCTCTGTGCCTGGGAAGCACAAGTGTTCACATTGCTTCGCAGAATCGCTTTTGTGCAGAAAACAGTAACACTTGTTCAGAACGAAAGAAAGCACAGAGCCCCAGATTTTATGTTGTCCTGGAGAGCTTGCAGAGCACTGGGGAAAGGCAGGCAGAGAATTCCCTGCTAGCACCTTCTCTGTGCCTGGGAAGCACAAGTGTTCATATTGCTTCGCAGAATCGCTTTTGTGCAGAAAACAGTAACACTTGTTCAGAACGAAAGAAAGCACAGAGCCCCAGATTTGCTGTTGTCCTGGAGAGCTTGCAGAGCACCGGGGAAAGGCAGGCAGAGAATTCCCTGCTAGCACCTTCTCTGTGCCTGGGAAGCACAAGTGTTCACATTGCTTTGCAGAATCGCTTTTGTGCAGAAAACAGTAACACTTGTTCAGAACGAAAGAAAGCACAGAGCCCCAGATTTTATGTTGTCCTGGAGAGCTTGCAGAGCACTGGGGAAAGGCAGGCAGAGAATTCCCTGCTAGCACCTTCTCTGTGCCTGGGAAGCACAAGTGTTCACATTGCTTCGCAGAATCGCTTTTGTGCAGAAAACAGTAACACTTGTTCAGAACGAAAGAAAGCACAGAGCCCCAGATTTTATGTTGTCCTGGAGAGCTTGCAGAGCACTGGGGAAAGGCAGGCAGAGAATTCCCTGCTAGCACCTTCTCTGAGCCTGGGAAGCACAAGTGTTCACTTTGCTTCGCAGAATCGCTTTTGTGCAGAAAACAGTAACACTTGTTCAGAATGAAAGAAAGCACAGAACCCCAGATTTTATGTTGTCCTGGAGAGCTTGCAGAGCACTGAGGAAAGGCAGGCAGAGAATTCCCTGCTAGCACCTTCTCTGTGCCTGTTCACATTGCTTCGCAGAATCGCTTTTGTGCAGAAAACAGTAACACTTGTTCAGAACGAAAGAAAGCACAGAGCCCCAGATTTTATGTTGTCCTGGAGAGCTTGCAGAGCACTGGGGAAAGGCAGGCAGAGAATTCCCTGCTAGCACCTTCTCTGTGCCTGGGAAGCACAAGTGTTCACATTGCTTCGCAGAATCGCTTTTGTGCAGAAAACAGTAACACTTGTTCAGAACGAAAGAAAGCACAGAGCCCCAGATTTTATGTTGTCCTGGAGAGCTTGCAGAGCACTGGGGAAAGGCAGGCAGAGAATTCCCTGCTAGCACCTTCTCTGTGCCTGTTCACATTGCTTCGCAGAATCGCTTTTGTGCAGAAAACAGTAACACTTGTTCAGAACGAAAGAAAGCACAGAGCCCCAGATTTTATGTTGTCCTGGAGAGCTTGCAGAGCACTGGGGAAAGGCAGGCAGAGAATTCCCTGCTAGCACCTTCTCTGTGCCTGGGAAGCACAAGTGTTCACATTGCTTTGCAGAATCGCTTTTGTGCAGAAAACAGTAACACTTGTTCAGAACGAAAGAAAGCACAGAGCCCCAGATTTTATGTTGTCCTGGAGAGCTTGCAGAGCACTGGGGAAAGGCAGGCAGAGAATTCCCTGCTAGCACCTTCTCTGTGCCTGGGAAGCACAAGTGTTCACATTGCTTCGCAGAATCGCTTTTGTGCAGAAAACAGTAACACTTGTTCAGAACGAAAGAAAGCACAGAGCCCCAGATTTGCTGTTGTCCTGGAGAGCTTGCAGAGCACTGGGGAAAGGCAGGCAGAGAATTCCCTGCTAGCACCTTCTCTGTGCCTGGGAAGCACAAGTGTTCACATTGCTTCGCAGAATCGCTTTTGTGCAGAAAACAGTAACACTTGTTCAGAACGAAAGAAAGCACAGAGCCCCAGATTTTAGGTTGTCCTGGAGAGCTTGCAGAGCACTGGGGAAAGGCAGGCAGAGAATTCCCTGCTAGCACCTTCTCTGTGCCTGGGAAGCACAAGTGTTCACATTGCTTCGCAGAATCGCTTTTGTGCAGAAAACAGTAACACTTGTTCAGAACGAAAGAAAGCACAGAGCCCCAGATTTTATGTTTTCCTGGAGAGCTTGCAGAGCACTGGGGAAAGGCAGGCAGAGAATTCCCTGCTAGCACCTTCTCTGTGCCTGGGAAGCAGAAGTGTTCACATTGCTTCGCAGAATCGCTTTTGTGCAGAAAACAGTAACACTTGTTCAGAACGAAAGAAAGCACAGAGCCCCAGATTTTATGTTGTCCTGGAGAGCTTGCAGAGCACTGGGGAAAGGCAGGCAGAGAATTCCCTGCTAGCACCTTTTCTGTGCCTGGGAAGCAGAAGTGTTCACATTGCTTCGCAGAATCGCTTTTGTGCAGAAAACAGTAACACTTGTTCAGAACGAAAGAAAGCACAGAGCCCCAGATTTTATGTTGTCCTGGAGAGCTTGCAGAGCACTGGGGAAAGGCAGGCAGAGAACTCCCTGCTAGCACCTTCTCTGTGCCTGGAAAGCACAAGTGTTCACATTGCTTCGCAGAATCGCTTTTGTGCAGAAAACAGTAACACTTGTTCAGAACGAAAGAAAGCACAGAGCCCCAGATTTTATGTTGTCCTGGAGAGCTTGCAGAGCACTGGGGAAAGGCAGGCAGAGAATTCCCTGCTAGCACCTTCTCTGTGCCTGGGAAGCACAAGTGTTCACATTGCTTTGCAGAATCGCTTTTGTGCAGAAAACAGTAACACTTGTTCAGAACGAAAGAAAGCACAGAGCCCCAGATTTTATGTTGTCCTGGAGAGCTTGCAGAGCACTGGGGAAAGGCAGGCAGAGAATTCCCTGCTAGCACCTTCTCTGTGCCTGGGAAGCAGAAGTGTTCACATTGCTTTGCAGAATCGCTTTTGTGCAGAAAACAGTAACACTTGTTCAGAACGAAAGAAAGCACAGAGCCCCAGATTTTATGTTGTCCTGGAGAGCTTGCAGAGCACTGGGGAAAGGCAGGCAGAGAATTCCCTGCTAGCACCTTCTCTGTGCCTGGGAAGCAGAAGTGTTCACATTGCTTCGCAGAATCGCTTTTGTGCAGAAAACAGTAACACTTGTTCAGAATGAAAGAAAGCACAGAGCCCCAGATTTTATGTTGTCCTGGAGAGCTTGCAGAGCACTGGGGAAAGGCAGGCAGAGAATTCCCTGCTAGCACCTTCTCTGTGCCTGGGAAGCAGAAGTGTTCACATTGCTTCGCAGAATCGCTTTTGTGCAGAAAACAGTAACACTTGTTCAGAACGAAAGAAAGCACAGAGCCCCAGATTTTATGTTGTCCTGGAGAGCTTGCAGAGCACTGGGGAAAGGCAGGCAGAGAATTCCCTGCTAGCACCTTCTCTGTGCCTGGGAAGCAGAAGTGTTCACATTGCTTTGCAGAATCGCTTTTGTGCAGAAAACAGTAACACTTGTTCAGAACGAAAGAAAGCACAGAGCCCCAGATTTTATGTTGTCCTGGAGAGCTTGCAGAGCACTGGGGAAAGGCAGGCAGAGAATTCCCTGCTAGCACCTTTTCTGTGCCTGGGAAGCACAAGTGTTCACATTGCTTCGCAGAATCGCTTTTGTGCAGAAAACAGTAACACTTGTTCAGAACGAAAGAAAGCACAGAGCCCCAGATTTGCTGTTGTGCTGGAGAGCTTGCAGAGCACTGGGGAAAGGCAGGCAGAGAATTCCCTGCTAGCACCTTCTCTGTGCGTGGGAAGCAGAAGTGTTCACATTGCTTCGCAGAATCGCTTTTGTGCAGAAAACAGTAACACTTGTTCAGAACGAAAGAAAGCACAGAGCCCCAGATTTTATGTTGTCCTGGAGAGCTTGCAGAGCACTGGGGAAAGGCAGGCAGAGAATTCCCTGCTAGCACCTTCTCTGTGCCTGTTCACATTGCTTCGCAGAATCGCTTTTGTGCAGAAAACAGTAACACTTGTTCAGAACGAAAGAAAGCACAGAGCCCCAGATTTTATGTTGTCCTGGAAGCTTGCAGAGCACTGGGGAAAGGCAGGCAGAGAATTCCCTGCTAGCACCTTCTCTGTGCCTGGAAAGCACAAGTGTTCACATTGCTTCGCAGAATTGCTTTTGTGCAGAAAACAGTAACACTTGTTCAGAACGAAAGAAAGCACAGAGCCCCAGATTTTATGTTGTCCTGGAGAGCTTGCAGAGCACTGGGGAAAGGCAGGCAGAGAATTCCCTGCTAGCACCTTCTCTGTGCCTGGGAAGCAGAAGTGTTCACATTGCTTTGCAGAATCGCTTTTGTGCAGAAAACAGTAACACTTGTTCAGAACGAAAGAAAGCACAGAGCCCCAGATTTTATGTTGTCCTGGAGAGCTTGCAGAGCACTGGGGAAAGGCAGGCAGAGAATTCCCTGCTAGCACCTTCTCTGTGCCTGGGAAGCAGAAGTGTTCACATTGCTTCGCAGAATCGCTTTTGTGCAGAAAACAGTAACACTTGTTCAGAACGAAAGAAAGCACAGAGCCCCAGATTTTATGTTGTCCTGGAGAGCTTGCAGAGCACTGGGGAAAGGCAGGCAGAGAATTCCCTGCTAGCACCTTCTCTGTGCCTGTTCACATTGCTTCGCAGAATCGCTTTTGTGCAGAAAACAGTAACACTTGTTCAGAACGAAAGAAAGCACAGAGCCCCAGATTTTATGTTGTCCTGGAAGCTTGCAGAGCACTGGGGAAAGGCAGGCAGAGAATTCCCTGCTAGCACCTTCTCTGTGCCTGGAAAGCACAAGTGTTCACATTGCTTCGCAGAATTGCTTTTGTGCAGAAAACAGTAACACTTGTTCAGAATGAAAGAAAGCACAGAGCCCCAGATTTGCTGTTGTCCTGGAGAGCTTGCAGAGCACTGGGGAAAGGCAGGCAGAGAATTCCCTGCTAGCACCTTCTCTGTGCCTGGGAAGCACAAGTGTTCACATTGCTTCGCAGAATCGCTTTTGTGCAGAAAACAGTAACACTTGTTCAGAACGAAAGAAAGCACAGAGCCCCAGATTTGCTGTTGTCCTGGAGAGCTTGCAGGGCACTGGGGAAAGGCAGGCAGAGAATTCCCTGCTAGCACCTTCTCTGTGCCTGTTCACATTGCTTCGCAGAATCGCTTTTGTGCAGAAAACAGTAACACTTGTTCAGAACGAAAGAAAGCACAGAGCCCCAGATTTTATGTTGTCCTGGAGAGCTTGCAGAGCACTGGGGAAAGGCAGGCAGAGAATTCCCTGCTAGCACCTTCTCTGTGCCTGGGAAGCACAAGTGTTCGCTTTGCTTCGCAGAATCGCTTTTGTGCAGAAAACAGTAACACTTGTTCAGAACGAAAGAAAGCACAGAGCCCCAGATTTTATGTTGTCCTGGAGAGCTTGCAGAGCACTGGGGAAAGGCAGGCAGAGAATTCCCTGCTAGCACCTTCTCTGTGCCTGGGAAGCACAAGTGTTCACATTGCTTCGCAGAATCGCTTTTGTGCAGAAAACAGTAACACTTGTTCAGAACGAAAGAAAGCACAGAGCCCCAGATTTTATGTTGTCCTGGAGAGCTTGCAGAGCACTGGGGAAAGGCAGGCAGAGAATTCCCTGCTAGCACCTTCTCTGTGCCTGGGAAGCACAAGTGTTCACATTGCTTCGCAGAATCGCTTTTGTGCAGAAAACAGTAACACTTGTTCAGAACGAAAGAAAGCACAGAGCCCCAGATTTTATGTTGTCCTGGAGAGCTTGCAGAGCACTGGGGAAAGGCAGGCAGAGAATTCCCTGCTAGCACCTTCTCTGTGCCTGGGAAGCACAAGTGTTCACATTGCTTTGCAGAATCGCTTTTGTGCAGAAAACAGTAACACTTGTTCAGAACGAAAGAAAGCACAGAGCCCCAGATTTTATGTTGTCCTGGAGAGCTTGCAGAGCACTGGGGAAAGGCAGGCAGAGAATTCCCTGCTAGCACCTTCTCTGTGCCTGGGAAGCAGAAGTGTTCACATTGCTTCGCAGAATCGCTTTTGTGCAGAAAACAGTAACACTTGTTCAGAACGAAAGAAAGCACAGAGCCCCAGATTTTATGTTGTCCTGGAGAGCTTGCAGAGCACTGGGGAAAGGCAGGCAGAGAATTCCCTGCTAGCACCTTCTCTGTGCCTGGGAAGCAGAGGTGTTCACATTGCTTTGCAGAATCGCTTTTGTGCAGAAAACAGTAACACTTGTTCAGAACGAAAGAAAGCACAGAGCCCCAGATTTTATGTTGTCCTGGAGAGCTTGCAGAGCACTGGGGAAAGGCAGGCAGAGAATTCCCTGCTAGCACCTTCTCTGTGCCTGGGAAGCACAAGTGTTCACATTGCTTCGCAGAATCGCTTTTGTGCAGAAAACAGTAACACTTGTTCAGAACGAAAGAAAGCACAGAGCCCCAGATTTTATGTTGTCCTGGAGAGCTTGCAGAGCACTGGGGAAAGGCAGGCAGAGAATTCCCTGCTAGCACCTTCTCTGTGCCTGGGAAGCACAAGTGTTCATATTGCTTCGCAGAATCGCTTTTGTGCAGAAAACAGTAACACTTGTTCAGAACGAAAGAAAGCACAGAGCCCCAGATTTGCTGTTGTCCTGGAGAGCTTGCAGAGCACCGGGGAAAGGCAGGCAGAGAATTCCCTGCTAGCACCTTCTCTGTGCCTGGGAAGCACAAGTGTTCACATTGCTTTGCAGAATCGCTTTTGTGCAGAAAACAGTAACACTTGTTCAGAACGAAAGAAAGCACAGAGCCCCAGATTTTATGTTGTCCTGGAGAGCTTGCAGAGCACTGGGGAAAGGCAGGCAGAGAATTCCCTGCTAGCACCTTCTCTGTGCCTGGGAAGCACAAGTGTTCACATTGCTTCGCAGAATCGCTTTTGTGCAGAAAACAGTAACACTTGTTCAGAACGAAAGAAAGCACAGAGCCCCAGATTTTATGTTGTCCTGGAGAGCTTGCAGAGCACTGGGGAAAGGCAGGCAGAGAATTCCCTGCTAGCACCTTCTCTGTGCCTGGGAAGCACAAGTGTTCACTTTGCTTCGCAGAATCGCTTTTGTGCAGAAAACAGTAACACTTGTTCAGAATGAAAGAAAGCACAGAACCCCAGATTTTATGTTGTCCTGGAGAGCTTGCAGAGCACTGAGGAAAGGCAGGCAGAGAATTCCCTGCTAGCACCTTCTCTGTGCCTGTTCACATTGCTTCGCAGAATCGCTTTTGTGCAGAAAACAGTAACACTTGTTCAGAACGAAAGAAAGCACAGAGCCCCAGATTTTATGTTGTCCTGGAGAGCTTGCAGAGCACTGGGGAAAGGCAGGCAGAGAATTCCCTGCTAGCACCTTCTCTGTGCCTGGGAAGCACAAGTGTTCACATTGCTTCGCAGAATCGCTTTTGTGCAGAAAACAGTAACACTTGTTCAGAACGAAAGAAAGCACAGAGCCCCAGATTTTATGTTGTCCTGGAGAGCTTGCAGAGCACTGGGGAAAGGCAGGCAGAGAATTCCCTGCTAGCACCTTCTCTGTGCCTGTTCACATTGCTTCGCAGAATCGCTTTTGTGCAGAAAACAGTAACACTTGTTCAGAACGAAAGAAAGCACAGAGCCCCAGATTTTATGTTGTCCTGGAGAGCTTGCAGAGCACTGGGGAAAGGCAGGCAGAGAATTCCCTGCTAGCACCTTCTCTGTGCCTGGGAAGCAGAAGTGTTCACATTGCTTTGCAGAATCGCTTTTGTGCAGAAAACAGTAACACTTGTTCAGAACGAAAGAAAGCACAGAGCCCCAGATTTTATGTTGTCCTGGAGAGCTTGCAGAGCACTGGGGAAAGGCAGGCAGAGAATTCCCTGCTAGCACCTTCTCTGTGCCTGGGAAGCACAAGTGTTCACATTGCTTCGCAGAATCGCTTTTGTGCAGAAAACAGTAACACTTGTTCAGAACGAAAGAAAGCACAGAGCCCCAGATTTGCTGTTGTCCTGGAGAGCTTGCAGAGCACTGGGGAAAGGCAGGCAGAGAATTCCCTGCTAGCACCTTCTCTGTGCCTGGGAAGCACAAGTGTTCACATTGCTTCGCAGAATCGCTTTTGTGCAGAAAACAGTAACACTTGTTCAGAACGAAAGAAAGCACAGAGCCCCAGATTTTAGGTTGTCCTGGAGAGCTTGCAGAGCACTGGGGAAAGGCAGGCAGAGAATTCCCTGCTAGCACCTTCTCTGTGCCTGGGAAGCACAAGTGTTCACATTGCTTCGCAGAATCGCTTTTGTGCAGAAAACAGTAACACTTGTTCAGAACGAAAGAAAGCACAGAGCCCCAGATTTTATGTTTTCCTGGAGAGCTTGCAGAGCACTGGGGAAAGGCAGGCAGAGAATTCCCTGCTAGCACCTTCTCTGTGCCTGGGAAGCAGAAGTGTTCACATTGCTTCGCAGAATCGCTTTTGTGCAGAAAACAGTAACACTTGTTCAGAACGAAAGAAAGCACAGAGCCCCAGATTTTATGTTGTCCTGGAGAGCTTGCAGAGCACTGGGGAAAGGCAGGCAGAGAATTCCCTGCTAGCACCTTTTCTGTGCCTGGGAAGCAGAAGTGTTCACATTGCTTCGCAGAATCGCTTTTGTGCAGAAAACAGTAACACTTGTTCAGAACGAAAGAAAGCACAGAGCCCCAGATTTTATGTTGTCCTGGAGAGCTTGCAGAGCACTGGGGAAAGGCAGGCAGAGAACTCCCTGCTAGCACCTTCTCTGTGCCTGGAAAGCACAAGTGTTCACATTGCTTCGCAGAATCGCTTTTGTGCAGAAAACAGTAACACTTGTTCAGAACGAAAGAAAGCACAGAGCCCCAGATTTTATGTTGTCCTGGAGAGCTTGCAGAGCACTGGGGAAAGGCAGGCAGAGAATTCCCTGCTAGCACCTTCTCTGTGCCTGGGAAGCACAAGTGTTCACATTGCTTTGCAGAATCGCTTTTGTGCAGAAAACAGTAACACTTGTTCAGAACGAAAGAAAGCACAGAGCCCCAGATTTTATGTTGTCCTGGAGAGCTTGCAGAGCACTGGGGAAAGGCAGGCAGAGAATTCCCTGCTAGCACCTTCTCTGTGCCTGGGAAGCAGAAGTGTTCACATTGCTTTGCAGAATCGCTTTTGTGCAGAAAACAGTAACACTTGTTCAGAACGAAAGAAAGCACAGAGCCCCAGATTTTATGTTGTCCTGGAGAGCTTGCAGAGCACTGGGGAAAGGCAGGCAGAGAATTCCCTGCTAGCACCTTCTCTGTGCCTGGGAAGCAGAAGTGTTCACATTGCTTCGCAGAATCGCTTTTGTGCAGAAAACAGTAACACTTGTTCAGAATGAAAGAAAGCACAGAGCCCCAGATTTTATGTTGTCCTGGAGAGCTTGCAGAGCACTGGGGAAAGGCAGGCAGAGAATTCCCTGCTAGCACCTTCTCTGTGCCTGGGAAGCAGAAGTGTTCACATTGCTTCGCAGAATCGCTTTTGTGCAGAAAACAGTAACACTTGTTCAGAACGAAAGAAAGCACAGAGCCCCAGATTTTATGTTGTCCTGGAGAGCTTGCAGAGCACTGGGGAAAGGCAGGCAGAGAATTCCCTGCTAGCACCTTCTCTGTGCCTGGGAAGCAGAAGTGTTCACATTGCTTTGCAGAATCGCTTTTGTGCAGAAAACAGTAACACTTGTTCAGAACGAAAGAAAGCACAGAGCCTCAGATTTTATGTTGTCCTGGAGAGCTTGCAGAGCACTGGGGAAAGGCAGGCAGAGAATTCCCTGCTAGCACCTTTTCTGTGCCTGGGAAGCACAAGTGTTCACATTGCTTCGCAGAATCGCTTTTGTGCAGAAAACAGTAACACTTGTTCAGAACGAAAGAAAGCACAGAGCCCCAGATTTGCTGTTGTGCTGGAGAGCTTGCAGAGCACTGGGGAAGGCAGGCAGAGAATTCCCTGCTAGCACCTTCTCTGTGCGTGGGAAGCAGAAGTGTTCACATTGCTTCGCAGAATCGCTTTTGTGCAGAAAACAGTAACACTTGTTCAGAACGAAAGAAAGCACAGAGCCCCAGATTTTATGTTGTCCTGGAGAGCTTGCAGAGCACTGGGGAAAGGCAGGCAGAGAATTCCCTGCTAGCACCTTCTCTGTGCCTGGTTCACATTGCTTCGCAGAATCGCTTTTGTGCAGAAAACAGTAACACTTGTTCAGAACGAAAGAAAGCACAGAGCCCCAGATTTTATGTTGTCCTGGAAGCTTGCAGAGCACTGGGGAAAGGCAGGCAGAGAATTCCCTGCTAGCAACCTTCTCTGTGCCTGGAAAGCACAAGTGTTCACATTGCTTCGCAGAATTGCTTTTGTGCAGAAAACAGTAACACTTGTTCAGAACGAAAGAAAGCACAGAGCCCCAGATTTTATGTTGTCCTGGAGAGCTTGCAGAGCACCTGGGGAAAGGCAGGCAGAATTCCCTGCTAGCACCTTCTCTGTGCCTGGGAAGCAGAAGTGTTCACATTGCTTTGCAGAATCGCTTTTGTGCAGAAAACAGTAACACTTGTTCAGAACGAAAGAAAGCACAGAGCCCCAGATTTTATGTTGTCCTGGAGAGCTTGCAGAGCACTGGGGAAAGGCAGGCAGAGAATTCCCTGCTAGCACCTTCTCTGTGCCTGGGAAGCAGAAGTGTTCACATTGCTTCGCAGAATCGCTTTTGTGCAGAAAACAGTAACACTTGTTCAGAACGAAAGAAAGCACAGAGCCCCAGATTTTATGTTGTCCTGGAGAGCTTGCAGAGCACTGGGGAAAGGCAGGCAGAGAATTCCCTGCTAGCACCTTCTCTGTGCCTGTTCACATTGCTTCGCAGAATCGCTTTTGTGCAGAAAACAGTAACACTTGTTCAGAACGAAAGAAAGCACAGAGCCCCAGATTTTATGTTGTCCTGGAAGCTTGCAGAGCACTGGGGAAAGGCAGGCAGAGAATTCCCTGCTAGCACCTTCTCTGTGCCTGGAAAGCACAAGTGTTCACATTGCTTCGCAGAATTGCTTTTGTGCAGAAAACAGTAACACTTGTTCAGAATGAAAGAAAGCACAGAGCCCCAGATTTGCTGTTGTCCTGGAGAGCTTGCAGAGCACTGGGGAAAGGCAGGCAGAGAATTCCCTGCTAGCACCTTCTCTGTGCCTGGGAAGCACAAGTGTTCACATTGCTTCGCAGAATCGCTTTTGTGCAGAAAACAGTAACACTTGTTCAGAACGAAAGAAAGCACAGAGCCCCAGATTTGCTGTTGTCCTGGAGAGCTTGCAGGGCACTGGGGAAAGGCAGGCAGAGAATTCCCTGCTAGCACCTTCTCTGTGCCTGTTCACATTGCTTCGCAGAATCGCTTTTGTGCAGAAAACAGTAACACTTGTTCAGAACGAAAGAAAGCACAGAGCCCCAGATTTTATGTTGTCCTGGAGAGCTTGCAGAGCACTGGGGAAAGGCAGGCAGAGAATTCCCTGCTAGCACCTTCTCTGTGCCTGGGAAGCACAAGTGTTCGCTTTGCTTCGCAGAATCGCTTTTGTGCAGAAAACAGTAACACTTGTTCAGAACGAAAGAAAGCACAGAGCCCCAGATTTTATGTTGTCCTGGAGAGCTTGCAGAGCACTGGGGAAAGGCAGGCAGAGAATTCCCTGCTAGCACCTTCTCTGTGCCTGGGAAGCACAAGTGTTCACATTGCTTCGCAGAATCGCTTTTGTGCAGAAAACAGTAACACTTGTTCAGAACGAAAGAAAGCACAGAGCCCCAGATTTTATGTTGTCCTGGAGAGCTTGCAGAGCACTGGGGAAAGGCAGGCAGAGAATTCCCTGCTAGCACCTTCTCTGTGCCTGGGAAGCACAAGTGTTCACATTGCTTCGCAGAATCGCTTTTGTGCAGAAAACAGTAACACTTGTTCAGAACGAAAGAAAGCACAGAGCCCCAGATTTTATGTTGTCCTGGAGAGCTTGCAGAGCACTGGGGAAAGGCAGGCAGAGAATTCCCTGCTAGCACCTTCTCTGTGCCTGGGAAGCACAAGTGTTCACATTGCTTTGCAGAATCGCTTTTGTGCAGAAAACAGTAACACTTGTTCAGAACGAAAGAAAGCACAGAGCCCCAGATTTTATGTTGTCCTGGAGAGCTTGCAGAGCACTGGGGAAAGGCAGGCAGAGAATTCCCTGCTAGCACCTTCTCTGTGCCTGGGAAGCAGAAGTGTTCACATTGCTTCGCAGACTCGCTTTTGTGCAGAAAACAGTAACACTTGTTCAGAACGAAAGAAAGCACAGAGCCCCAGATTTGCTGTTGTCCTGGAGAGCTTGCAGAGCACTGGGGAAAGGCAGGCAGAGAATTCCCTGCTAGCACCTTCTCTGTGCCTGGGAAGCACAAGTGTTCACATTGCTTCGCAGAATCGCTTTTGTGCAGAAAACAGTAACACTTGTTCAGAACGAAAGAAAGCACAGAGCCCCAGATTTTATGTTGTCCTGGAGAGCTTGCAGAGCACTGGGGAAAGGCAGGCAGAGAATTCCCTGCTAGCACCTTCTCTGTGCCTGGGAAGCACAAGTGTTCACTTTGCTTCGCAGAATCGCTTTTGTGCAGAAAACAGTAACACTTGTTCAGAATGAAAGAAAGCACAGAACCCCAGATTTTATGTTGTCCTGGAGAGCTTGCAGAGCACTGAGGAAAGGCAGGCAGAGAATTCCCTGCTAGCACCTTCTCTGTGCCTGTTCACATTGCTTCGCAGAATCGCTTTTGTGCAGAAAACAGTAACACTTGTTCAGAACGAAAGAAAGCACAGAGCCCCAGATTTTATGTTGTCCTGGAAGCTTGCAGAGCACTGGGGAAAGGCAGGCAGAGAATTCCCTGCTAGCACCTTCTCTGTGCCTGGGAAGCACAAGTGTTCACATTGCTTCGCAGAATCGCTTTTGTGCAGAAAACAGTAACACTTGTTCAGAACGAAAGAAAGCACAGAGCCCCAGATTTTATGTTGTCCTGGAGAGCTTGCAGAGCACTGGGGAAAGGCAGGCAGAGAATTCCCTGCTAGCACCTTCTCTGTGCCTGGGAAGCAGAAGTGTTCACATTGCTTCGCAGAATCGCTTTTGTGCAGAAAACAGTAACACTTGTTCAGAACGAAAGAAAGCACAGAGCCCCAGATTTTATGTTGTCCTGGAGAGCTTGCAGAGCACTGGGGAAAGGCAGGCAGAGAATTCCCTGCTAGCACCTTCTCTGTGCCTGTTCACATTGCTTCGCAGAATCGCTTTTGTGCAGAAAACAGTAACACTTGTTCAGAACGAAAGAAAGCACAGAGCCCCAGATTTTATGTTGTCCTGGAGAGCTTGCAGAGCACTGGGGAAAGGCAGGCAGAGAATTCCCTGCTAGCACCTTCTCTGTGCCTGGGAAGCAGAAGTGTTCACATTGCTTCGCAGAATCGCTTTTGTGCAGAAAACAGTAACACTTGTTCAGAACGAAAGAAAGCACAGAGCCCCAGATTTTATGTTGTCCTGGAGAGCTTGCAGAGCACTGGGGAAAGGCAGGCAGAGAATTCCCTGCTAGCACCTTCTCTGTGCCTGGGAAGCACAAGTGTTCACATTGCTTCGCAGAATCGCTTTTGTGCAGAAAACAGTAACACTTGTTCAGAACGAAAGAAAGCACAGAGCCCCAGATTTTATGTTGTCCTGGAGAGCTTGCAGAGCACTGGGGAAAGGCAGGCAGAGAATTCCCTGCTAGCACCTTCTCTGTGCCTGGGAAGCACAAGTGTTCACATTGCTTCGCAGAATCGCTTTTGTGCAGAAAACAGTAACACTTGTTCAGAACGAAAGACAGCACAGAGCCCCAGATTTTATGTTGTCCTGGAGAGCTTGCAGAGCACTGGGGAAAGGCAGGCAGAGAATTCCCTGCTAGCACCTTCTCTGTGCCTGGGAAGCACAAGTGTTCACATTGCTTCGCAGAATCGCTTTTGTGCAGAAAACAGTAACACTTGTTCAGAACGAAAGACAGCACAGAGCCCCAGATTTTATGTTGTCCTGGAGAGCTTGCAGAGCACTGGGGAAAGGCAGGCAGAGAATTCCCTGCTAGCACCTTCTCTGTGCCTGGGAAGCACAAGTGTTCACATTGCTTCGCAGAATCGCTTTTGTGCAGAAAACAGTAACACTTGTTCAGAACGAAAGAAAGCACAGAGCCCCAGATTTTATGTTGTCCTGGAGAGCTTGCAGAGCACTGGGGAAAGGCAGGCAGAGAATTCCCTGCTAGCACCTTCTCTGTGCCTGGGAAGCACAAGTGTTCACATTGCTTCGCAGAATCGCTTTTGTGCAGAAAACAGTAACACTTGTTCAGAACGAAAGAAAGCACAGAGCCCCAGATTTTATGTTGTCCTGGAGAGCTTGCAGAGCACTGGGGAAAGGCAGGCAGAGAATTCCCTGCTAGCACCTTCTCTGTGCCTGGGAAGCACAAGTGTTCACATTGCTTCGCAGAATCGCTTTTGTGCAGAAAACAGTAACACTTGTTCAGAACGAAAGAAAGCACAGAGCCCCAGATTTTATGTTGTCCTGGAGAGCTTGCAGAGCACTGGGGAAAGGCAGGCAGAGAACTCCCTGCTAGCACCTTATCTGTGCCTGGGAAGCAGAAGTGTTCACATTGCTTCGCAGAATCGCTTTTGTGCAGAAAACAGTAACACTTGTTCAGAACGAAAGAAAGCACAGAGCCCCAGATTTTATGTTGTCCTGGAGAGCTTGCAGAGCACTGGGGAAAGGCAGGCAGAGAATTCCCTGCTAGCACCTTCTCTGTGCCTGGGAAGCACAAGTGTTCACATTGCTTCGCAGAATCGCTTTTGTGCAGAAAACAGTAACACTTGTTCAGAACGAAAGAAAGCACAGAGCCCCAGATTTTATGTTGTCCTGGAGAGCTTGCAGAGCACTGGGGAAAGGCAGGCAGAGAATTCCCTGCTAGCACCTTCTCTGTGCCTGGGAAGCAGAAGTGTTCACATTGCTTTGCAGAATCGCTTTTGTGCAGAAAACAGTAACACTTGTTCAGAACGAAAGAAAGCACAGAGCCCCAGATTTGCTGTTGTGCTGGAGAGCTTGCAGAGCACTGGGGAAAGGCAGGCAGAGAATTCCCTGCTAGCACCTTCTCTGTGCCTGGGAAGCAGAAGTGTTCACATTGCTTCGCAGAATCGCTTTTGTGCAGAAAACAGTAACACTTGTTCAGAACGAAAGAAAGCACAGAGCCCCAGATTTTATGTTGTCCTGGAGAGCTTGCAGAGCACTGGGGAAAGGCAGGCAGAGAATTCCCTGCTAGCACCTTCTCTGTGCCTGGGAAGCACAAGTGTTCACATTGCTTCGCAGAATCGCTTTTGTGCAGAAAACAGTAACACTTGTTCAGAACGAAAGAAAGCACAGAGCCCCAGATTTTATGTTGTCCTGGAGAGCTTGCAGAGCACTGGGGAAAGGCAGGCAGAGAATTCCCTGCTAGCACCTTCTCTGTGCCTGGGAAGCACAAGTGTTCACATTGCTTCGCAGAATCGCTTTTGTGCAGAAAACAGTAACACTTGTTCAGAACGAAAGAAAGCACAGAGCCCCAGATTTTATGTTGTCCTGGAGAGCTTGCAGAGCACTGGGGAAAGGCAGGCAGAGAATTCCCTGCTAGCACCTTCTCTGTGCCTGGGAAGCAGAAGTGTTCACATTGCTTTGCAGAATCGCTTTTGTGCAGAAAACAGTAACACTTGTTCAGAACGAAAGAAAGCACAGAGCCCCAGATTTTAGGTTGTCCTGGAGAGCTTGCAGAGCACTGGGGAAAGGCAGGCAGAGAATTCCCTGCTAGCACCTTCTCTGTGCCTGGGAAGCACAAGTGTTCACATTGCTTCGCAGAATCGCTTTTGTGCAGAAAACAGTAACACTTGTTCAGAACGAAAGAAAGCACAGAGCCCCAGATTTTATGTTGTCCTGGAGAGCTTGCAGAGCACTGGGGAAAGGCAGGCAGAGAATTCCCTGCTAGCACCTTCTCTGTGCCTGGGAAGCAGAAGTGTTCACATTGCTTCGCAGAATCGCTTTTGTGCAGAAAACAGTAACACTTGTTCAGAACGAAAGAAAGCACAGAGCCCCAGATTTTATGTTGTCCTGGAGAGCTTGCAGAGCACTGGGGAAAGGCAGGCAGAGAATTCCCTGCTAGCACCTTTTCTGTGCCTGGGAAGCACAAGTGTTCACATTGCTTCGCAGAATCGCTTTTGTGCAGAAAACAGTAACACTTGTTCAGAACGAAAGAAAGCACAGAGCCCCAGATTTTATGTTGTCCTGGAGAGCTTGCAGAGCACTGGGGAAAGGCAGGCAGAGAACTCCCTGCTAGCACCTTATCTGTGCCTGGGAAGCAGAAGTGTTCACATTGCTTCGCAGAATCGCTTTTGTGCAGAAAACAGTAACACTTGTTCAGAACGAAAGAAAGCACAGAGCCCCAGATTTTATGTTGTCCTGGAGAGCTTGCAGAGCACTGGGGAAAGGCAGGCAGAGAATTCCCTGCTAGCACCTTCTCTGTGCCTGGGAAGCAGAAGTGTTCACATTGCTTCGCAGAATCGCTTTTGTGCAGAAAACAGTAACACTTGTTCAGAACGAAAGAAAGCACAGAGCCCCAGATTTTATGTTGTCCTGGAGAGCTTGCAGAGCACTGGGGAAAGGCAGGCAGAGAATTCCCTGCTAGCACCTTTTCTGTGCCTGGGAAGCAGAAGTGTTCACATTGGTTTGCAGAATCGCTTTTGTGCAGAAAACAGTAACACTTGTTCAGAACGAAAGAAAGCACAGAGCCCCAGATTTTATGTTGTCCTGGAGAGCTTGCAGAGCACTGGGGAAAGGCAGGCAGAGAATTCCCTGCTAGCACCTTCTCTGTGCCTGGGAAGCACAAGTGTTCACATTGCTTCGCAGAATCGCTTTTGTGCAGAAAACAGTAACACTTGTTCAGAACGAAAGAAAGCACAGAGCCCCAGATTTTATGTTGTCCTGGAGAGCTTGCAGAGCACTGGGGAAAGGCAGGCAGAGAATTCCCTGCTAGCACCTTCTCTGTGCCTGGGAAGCAGAAGTGTTCGCTTTGCTTCGCAGAATCGCTTTTGTGCAGAAAACAGTAACACTTGTTCAGAACGAAAGAAAGCACAGAGCCCCAGATTTTATGTTGTCCTGGAGAGCTTGCAGAGCACTGAGGAAAGGCAGGCAGAGAATTCCCTGCTAGCACCTTCTCTGTGCCTGTTCACATTGCTTTGCAGAATCGCTTTTGTGCAGAAAACAGTAACACTTGTTCAGAACGAAAGAAAGCACAGAGCCCCAGATTTTATGTTGTCCTGGAGAGCTTGCAGAGCACTGGGGAAAGGCAGGCAGAGAATTCCCTGCTAGCACCTTCTCTGTGCCTGGGAAGCAGAAGTGTTCACATTGCTTTGCAGAATCGCTTTTGTGCAGAAAACAGTAACACTTGTTCAGAACGAAAGAAAGCACAGAGCCCCAGATTTTATGTTGTCCTGGAGAGCTTGCAGAGCACTGGGGAAAGGCAGGCAGAGAATTCCCTGCTAGCACCTTCTCTGTGCCTGGGAAGCAGAAGTGTTCACATTGCTTCGCAGAATCGCTTTTGTGCAGAAAACAGTAACACTTGTTCAGAACGAAAGAAAGCACAGAGCCCCAGATTTTATGTTGTCCTGGAGAGCTTGCAGAGCACTGGGGAAAGGCAGGCAGAGAATTCCCTGCTAGCACCTTCTCTGTGCCTGGGAAGCAGACGTGTTCGCTTTCCTTCGCAGAATCGCTTTTGTGCAGAAAACAGTAACACTTGTTCAGAATGAAAGAAAGCACAGAGCCCCAGATTTTAGGTTGTCCTGGAGAGCTTGCAGAGCACTGGGGAAAGGCAGGCAGAGAATTCCCTGCTAGCACCTTCTCTGTGCCTGGGAAGCACAAGTGTTCACATTGCTTCGCAGAATCGCTTTTGTGCAGAAAACAGTAACACTTGTTCAGAACGAAAGAAAGCACAGAGCCCCAGATTTGCTGTTGTGCTGGAGAGCTTGCAGAGCACTGGGGAAAGGCAGGCAGAGAATTCCCTGCTAGCACCTTCTCTGTGCCTGGGAAGCACAAGTGTTCACATTGCTTCGCAGAATCGCTTTTGTGCAGAAAACAGTAACACTTGTTCAGAACGAAAGAAAGCACAGAGCCCCAGATTTTATGTTGTCCTGGAGAGCTTGCAGAGCACTGGGGAAAGGCAGGCAGAGAATTCCCTGCTAGCACCTTCTCTGTGCCTGGGAAGCACAAGTGTTCACATTGCTTCGCAGAATCGCTTTTGTGCAGAAAACAGTAACACTTGTTCAGAACGAAAGAAAGCACAGAGCCCCAGATTTTATGTTGTCCTGGAGAGCTTGCAGAGCACTGGGGAAAGGCAGGCAGAGAATTCCCTGCTAGCACCTTCTCTGTGCCTGGGAAGCACAAGTGTTCACATTGCTTCGCAGAATCGCTTTTGTGCAGAAAACAGTAACACTTGTTCAGAACGAAAGAAAGCACAGAGCCCCAGATTTTATGTTGTCCTGGAGAGCTTGCAGAGCACTGGGGAAAGGCAGGCAGAGAATTCCCTGCTAGCACCTTCTCTGTGCCTGGGAAGCAGAAGTGTTCACATTGCTTTGCAGAATCGCTTTTGTGCAGAAAACAGTAACACTTGTTCAGAACGAAAGAAAGCACAGAGCCCCAGATTTTAGGTTGTCCTGGAGAGCTTGCAGAGCACTGGGGAAAGGCAGGCAGAGAATTCCCTGCTAGCACCTTCTCTGTGCCTGGGAAGCACAAGTGTTCACATTGCTTCGCAGAATCGCTTTTGTGCAGAAAACAGTAACACTTGTTCAGAACGAAAGAAAGCACAGAGCCCCAGATTTTATGTTGTCCTGGAGAGCTTGCAGAGCACTGGGGAAAGGCAGGCAGAGAATTCCCTGCTAGCACCTTCTCTGTGCCTGGGAAGCAGAAGTGTTCACATTGCTTCGCAGAATCGCTTTTGTGCAGAAAACAGTAACACTTGTTCAGAACGAAAGAAAGCACAGAGCCCCAGATTTTATGTTGTCCTGGAGAGCTTGCAGAGCACTGGGGAAAGGCAGGCAGAGAATTCCCTGCTAGCACCTTTTCTGTGCCTGGGAAGCACAAGTGTTCACATTGCTTCGCAGAATCGCTTTTGTGCAGAAAACAGTAACACTTGTTCAGAACGAAAGAAAGCACAGAGCCCCAGATTTTATGTTGTCCTGGAGAGCTTGCAGAGCACTGGGGAAAGGCAGGCAGAGAACTCCCTGCTAGCACCTTATCTGTGCCTGGGAAGCAGAAGTGTTCACATTGCTTCGCAGAATCGCTTTTGTGCAGAAAACAGTAACACTTGTTCAGAACGAAAGAAAGCACAGAGCCCCAGATTTTATGTTGTCCTGGAGAGCTTGCAGAGCACTGGGGAAAGGCAGGCAGAGAATTCCCTGCTAGCACCTTCTCTGTGCCTGGGAAGCACAAGTGTTCACATTGCTTCGCAGAATCGCTTTTGTGCAGAAAACAGTAACACTTGTTCAGAACGAAAGAAAGCACAGAGCCCCAGATTTTATGTTGTCCTGGAGAGCTTGCAGAGCACTGGGGAAAGGCAGGCAGAGAATTCCCTGCTAGCACCTTCTCTGTGCCTGGGAAGCAGAAGTGTTCACATTGCTTTGCAGAATCGCTTTTGTGCAGAAAACAGTAACACTTGTTCAGAACGAAAGAAAGCACAGAGCCCCAGATTTTATGTTGTCCTGGAGAGCTTGCAGAGCACTGGGGAAAGGCAGGCAGAGAATTCCCTGCTAGCACCTTCTCTGTGCCTGGGAAGCACAAGTGTTCACATTGCTTCGCAGAATCGCTTTTGTGCAGAAAACAGTAACACTTGTTCAGAACGAAAGAAAGCACAGAGCCCCAGATTTTATGTTGTCCTGGAGAGCTTGCAGAGCACTGGGGAAAGGCAGGCAGAGAATTCCCTGCTAGCACCTTCTCTGTGCCTGGGAAGCACAAGTGTTCGCTTTGCTTCGCAGAATCGCTTTTGTGCAGAAAACAGTAACACTTGTTCAGAATGAAAGAAAGCACAGAGCCCCAGATTTTATGTTGTCCTGGAGAGCTTGCAGAGCACTGAGGAAAGGCAGGCAGAGAATTCCCTGCTAGCACCTTCTCTGTGCCTGTTCACATTGCTTTGCAGAATCGCTTTTGTGCAGAAAACAGTAACACTTGTTCAGAACGAAAGAAAGCACAGAGCCCCAGATTTTATGTTGTCCTGGAGAGCTTGCAGAGCACTGGGGAAAGGCAGGCAGAGAATTCCCTGCTAGCACCTTCTCTGTGCCTGGGAAGCACAAGTGTTCACATTGCTTTGCAGAATCGCTTTTGTGCAGAAAACAGTAACACTTGTTCAGAACGAAAGAAAGCACAGAGCCCCAGATTTTATGTTGTCCTGGAGAGCTTGCAGAGCACTGGGGAAAGGCAGGCAGAGAATTCCCTGCTAGCACCTTCTCTGTGCCTGGGAAGCACAAGTGTTCACATTGCTTCGCAGAATCGCTTTTGTGCAGAAAACAGTAACACTTGTTCAGAACGAAAGAAAGCACAGAGCCCCAGATTTTATGTTGTCCTGGAGAGCTTGCAGAGCACTGGGGAAAGGCAGGCAGAGAATTCCCTGCTAGCACCTTCTCTGTGCCTGGGAAGCAGACGTGTTCGCTTTGCTTCGCAGAATCGCTTTTGTGCAGAAAACAGTAACACTTGTTCAGAATGAAAGAAAGCACAGAGCCCCAGATTTTAGGTTGTCCTGGAGAGCTTGCAGAGCACTGGGGAAAGGCAGGCAGAGAATTCCCTGCTAGCACCTTATCTGTGCCTGGGAAGCACAAGTGTTCACATTGCTTCGCAGAATCGCTTTTGTGCAGAAAACAGTAACACTTGTTCAGAACGAAAGAAAGCACAGAGCCCCAGATTTTATGTTGTCCTGGAGAGCTTGCAGAGCACTGGGGAAAGGCAGGCAGAGAATTCCCTGCTAGCACCTTTTCTGTGCCTGGGAAGCACAAGTGTTCACATTGCTTCGCAGAATCGCTTTTGTGCAGAAAACAGTAACACTTGTTCAGAACGAAAGAAAGCACAGAGCCCCAGATTTTATGTTGTCCTGGAGAGCTTGCAGAGCACTGGGGAAAGGCAGGCAGAGAACTCCCTGCTAGCA
Organism: Strix uralensis; assembly: GCF_047716275.1. NCBI lineage: Eukaryota > Metazoa > Chordata > Aves > Strigiformes > Strigidae > Strix > Strix uralensis. The sequence goes on from NW_027436882.1 coordinate 87,454, forward strand.
CCTTATCTGTGCCTGGGAAGCACAAGTGTTCACATTGCTTCGCAGAATCGCTTTTGTGCAGAAAACAGTAACACTTGTTCAGAACGAAAGAAAGCACAGAGCCCCAGATTTTATGTTGTCCTGGAGAGCTTGCAGAGCACTGGGGAAAGGCAGGCAGAGAATTCCCTGCTAGCACCTTCTCTGTGCCTGGGAAGCACAAGTGTTCACATTGCTTCGCAGAATCGCTTTTGTGCAGAAAACAGTAACACTTGTTCAGAACGAAAGAAAGCACAGAGCCCCAGATTTTATGTTGTCCTGGAGAGCTTGCAGAGCACTGGGGAAAGGCAGGCAGAGAATTCCCTGCTAGCACCTTCTCTGTGCCTGGGAAGCAGAAGTGTTCACATTGCTTCGCAGAATCGCTTTTGTGCAGAAAACAGTAACACTTGTTCAGAACGAAAGAAAGCACAGAGCCCCAGATTTTAGGTTGTCCTGGAGAGCTTGCAGAGCACTGGGGAAAGGCAGGCAGAGAATTCCCTGCTAGCACCTTCTCTGTGCCTGGGAAGCAGAAGTGTTCACATTGCTTTGCAGAATCGCTTTTGTGCAGAAAACAGTAACACTTGTTCAGAACGAAAGAAAGCACAGAGCCCCAGATTTTAGGTTGTCCTGGAGAGCTTGCAGAGCACTGGGGAAAGGCAGGCAGAGAATTCCCTGCTAGCACCTTCTCTGTGCCTGGGAAGCACAAGTGTTCACATTGCTTCGCAGAATCGCTTTTGTGCAGAAAACAGTAACACTTGTTCAGAACGAAAGAAAGCACAGAGCCCCAGATTTTATGTTGTCCTGGAGAGCTTGCAGAGCACTGGGGAAAGGCAGGCAGAGAATTCCCTGCTAGCACCTTTTCTGTGCCTGGGAAGCACAAGTGTTCACATTGCTTCGCAGAATCGCTTTTGTGCAGAAAACAGTAACACTTGTTCAGAACGAAAGAAAGCACAGAGCCCCAGATTTTATGTTGTCCTGGAGAGCTTGCAGAGCACTGGGGAAAGGCAGGCAGAGAACTCCCTGCTAGCACCTTATCTGTGCCTGGGAAGCAGAAGTGTTCACATTGCTTCGCAGAATCGCTTTTGTGCAGAAAACAGTAACACTTGTTCAGAACGAAAGAAAGCACAGAGCCCCAGATTTTATGTTGTCCTGGAGAGCTTGCAGAGCACTGGGGAAAGGCAGGCAGAGAATTCCCTGCTAGCACCTTCTCTGTGCCTGGGAAGCACAAGTGTTCACATTGCTTTGCAGAATCGCTTTTGTGCAGAAAACAGTAACACTTGTTCAGAACGAAAGAAAGCACAGAGCCCCAGATTTTATGTTGTCCTGGAGAGCTTGCAGAGCACTGGGGAAAGGCAGGCAGAGAATTCCCTGCTAGCACCTTCTCTGTGCCTGGGAAGCACAAGTGTTCACATTGCTTCGCAGAATCGCTTTTGTGCAGAAAACAGTAACACTTGTTCAGAACGAAAGAAAGCACAGAGCCCCAGATTTTATGTTGTCCTGGAGAGCTTGCAGAGCACTGGGGAAAGGCAGGCAGAGAATTCCCTGCTAGCACCTTCTCTGTGCCTGGGAAGCACAAGTGTTCACATTGCTTCGCAGAATCGCTTTTGTGCAGAAAACAGTAACACTTGTTCAGAACGAAAGAAAGCACAGAGCCCCAGATTTTATGTTGTCCTGGAGAGCTTGCAGAGCACTGGGGAAAGGCAGGCAGAGAATTCCCTGCTAGCACCTTCTCTGTGCCTGGGAAGCAGAAGTGTTCACATTGCTTTGCAGAATCGCTTTTGTGCAGAAAACAGTAACACTTGTTCAGAACGAAAGAAAGCACAGAGCCCCAGATTTTAGGTTGTCCTGGAGAGCTTGCAGAGCACTGGGGAAAGGCAGGCAGAGAATTCCCTGCTAGCACCTTCTCTGTGCCTGGGAAGCACAAGTGTTCACATTGCTTCGCAGAATCGCTTTTGTGCAGAAAACAGTAACACTTGTTCAGAACGAAAGAAAGCACAGAGCCCCAGATTTTATGTTGTCCTGGAGAGCTTGCAGAGCACTGGGGAAAGGCAGGCAGAGAATTCCCTGCTAGCACCTTCTCTGTGCCTGGGAAGCAGAAGTGTTCACATTGCTTCGCAGAATCGCTTTTGTGCAGAAAACAGTAACACTTGTTCAGAACGAAAGAAAGCACAGAGCCCCAGATTTTATGTTGTCCTGGAGAGCTTGCAGAGCACTGGGGAAAGGCAGGCAGAGAATTCCCTGCTAGCACCTTTTCTGTGCCTGGGAAGCACAAGTGTTCACATTGCTTTGCAGAATCGCTTTTGTGCAGAAAACAGTAACACTTGTTCAGAACGAAAGAAAGCACAGAGCCCCAGATTTTATGTTGTCCTGGAGAGCTTGCAGAGCACTGGGGAAAGGCAGGCAGAGAACTCCCTGCTAGCACCTTATCTGTGCCTGGGAAGCAGAAGTGTTCACATTGCTTCGCAGAATCGCTTTTGTGCAGAAAACAGTAACACTTGTTCAGAACGAAAGAAAGCACAGAGCCCCAGATTTTATGTTGTCCTGGAGAGCTTGCAGAGCACTGGGGAAAGGCAGGCAGAGAATTCCCTGCTAGCACCTTCTCTGTGCCTGGGAAGCAGAAGTGTTCACATTGCTTCGCAGAATCGCTTTTGTGCAGAAAACAGTAACACTTGTTCAGAACGAAAGAAAGCACAGAGCCCCAGATTTTATGTTGTCCTGGAGAGCTTGCAGAGCACTGGGGAAAGGCAGGCAGAGAATTCCCTGCTAGCACCTTCTCTGTGCCTGGGAAGCAGAAGTGTTCACATTGCTTTGCAGAATCGCTTTTGTGCAGAAAACAGTAACACTTGTTCAGAACGAAAGAAAGCACAGAGCCCCAGATTTTATGTTGTCCTGGAGAGCTTGCAGAGCACTGGGGAAAGGCAGGCAGAGAATTCCCTGCTAGCACCTTCTCTGTGCCTGGGAAGCACAAGTGTTCACATTGCTTCGCAGAATCGCTTTTGTGCAGAAAACAGTAACACTTGTTCAGAACGAAAGAAAGCACAGAGCCCCAGATTTTATGTTGTCCTGGAGAGCTTGCAGAGCACTGGGGAAAGGCAGGCAGAGAATTCCCTGCTAGCACCTTCTCTGTGCCTGGGAAGCAGAAGTGTTCGCTTTGCTTCGCAGAATCGCTTTTGTGCAGAAAACAGTAACACTTGTTCAGAATGAAAGAAAGCACAGAGCCCCAGATTTTATGTTGTCCTGGAGAGCTTGCAGAGCACTGAGGAAAGGCAGGCAGAGAATTCCCTGCTAGCACCTTCTCTGTGCCTGTTCACATTGCTTTGCAGAATCGCTTTTGTGCAGAAAACAGTAACACTTGTTCAGAACGAAAGAAAGCACAGAGCCCCAGATTTTATGTTGTCCTGGAGAGCTTGCAGAGCACTGGGGAAAGGCAGGCAGAGAATTCCCTGCTAGCACCTTCTCTGTGCCTGGGAAGCAGAAGTGTTCACATTGCTTCGCAGAATCGCTTTTGTGCAGAAAACAGTAACACTTGTTCAGAACGAAAGAAAGCACAGAGCCCCAGATTTTATGTTGTCCTGGAGAGCTTGCAGAGCACTGGGGAAAGGCAGGCAGAGAATTCCCTGCTAGCACCTTCTCTGTGCCTGGGAAGCAGAAGTGTTCACATTGCTTCGCAGAATCGCTTTTGTGCAGAAAACAGTAACACTTGTTCAGAACGAAAGAAAGCACAGAGCCCCAGATTTTATGTTGTCCTGGAGAGCTTGCAGAGCACTGGGGAAAGGCAGGCAGAGAATTCCCTGCTAGCACCTTCTCTGTGCCTGGGAAGCAGACGTGTTCGCTTTGCTTCGCAGAATCGCTTTTGTGCAGAAAACAGTAACACTTGTTCAGAATGAAAGAAAGCACAGAGCCCCAGATTTTAGGTTGTCCTGGAGAGCTTGCAGAGCACTGGGGAAAGGCAGGCAGAGAATTCCCTGCTAGCACCTTCTCTGTGCCTGGGAAGCACAAGTGTTCACATTGCTTCGCAGAATCGCTTTTGTGCAGAAAACAGTAACACTTGTTCAGAACGAAAGAAAGCACAGAGCCCCAGATTTGCTGTTGTGCTGGAGAGCTTGCAGAGCACTGGGGAAAGGCAGGCAGAGAATTCCCTGCTAGCACCTTCTCTGTGCCTGGGAAGCAGAAGTGTTCACATTGCTTCGCAGAATCGCTTTTGTGCAGAAAACAGTAACACTTGTTCAGAACGAAAGAAAGCACAGAGCCCCAGATTTTATGTTGTCCTGGAGAGCTTGCAGAGCACTGGGGAAAGGCAGGCAGAGAATTCCCTGCTAGCACCTTCTCTGTGCGTGGGAAGCAGAAGTGTTCACATTGCTTCGCAGAATCGCTTTTGTGCAGAAAACAGTAACACTTGTTCAGAACGAAAGAAAGCACAGAGCCCCAGATTTTATGTTGTCCTGGAGAGCTTGCAGAGCACTGGGGAAAGGCAGGCAGAGAACTCCCTGCTAGCACCTTATCTGTGCCTGGGAAGCACAAGTGTTCACATTGCTTCGCAGAATCGCTTTTGTGCAGAAAACAGTAACACTTGTTCAGAACGAAAGAAAGCACAGAGCCCCAGATTTTATGTTGTCCTGGAGAGCTTGCAGAGCACTGGGGAAAGGCAGGCAGAGAATTCCCTGCTAGCACCTTCTCTGTGCCTGGGAAGCACAAGTGTTCACATTGCTTCGCAGAATCGCTTTTGTGCAGAAAACAGTAACACTTGTTCAGAACGAAAGAAAGCACAGAGCCCCAGATTTTATGTTGTCCTGGAGAGCTTGCAGAGCACTGGGGAAAGGCAGGCAGAGAATTCCCTGCTAGCACCTTTTCTGTGCCTGGGAAGCACAAGTGTTCACATTGCTTCGCAGAATCGCTTTTGTGCAGAAAACAGTAACACTTGTTCAGAACGAAAGAAAGCACAGAGCCCCAGATTTTATGTTGTCCTGGAGAGCTTGCAGAGCACTGGGGAAAGGCAGGCAGAGAACTCCCTGCTAGCACCTTATCTGTGCCTGGGAAGCAGAAGTGTTCACATTGCTTCGCAGAATCGCTTTTGTGCAGAAAACAGTAACACTTGTTCAGAACGAAAGAAAGCACAGAGCCCCAGATTTTATGTTGTCCTGGAGAGCTTGCAGAGCACTGGGGAAAGGCAGGCAGAGAATTCCCTGCTAGCACCTTCTCTGTGCCTGGGAAGCACAAGTGTTCACATTGCTTCGCAGAATCGCTTTTGTGCAGAAAACAGTAACACTTGTTCAGAACGAAAGAAAGCACAGAGCCCCAGATTTTATGTTGTCCTGGAGAGCTTGCAGAGCACTGGGGAAAGGCAGGCAGAGAATTCCCTGCTAGCACCTTCTCTGTGCCTGGGAAGCACAAGTGTTCACATTGCTTCGCAGAATCGCTTTTGTGCAGAAAACAGTAACACTTGTTCAGAACGAAAGAAAGCACAGAGCCCCAGATTTTATGTTGTCCTGGAGAGCTTGCAGAGCACTGGGGAAAGGCAGGCAGAGAATTCCCTGCTAGCACCTTCTCTGTGCCTGGGAAGCACAAGTGTTCACATTGCTTTGCAGAATCGCTTTTGTGCAGAAAACAGTAACACTTGTTCAGAACGAAAGAAAGCACAGAGCCCCAGATTTTAGGTTGTCCTGGAGAGCTTGCAGAGCACTGGGGAAAGGCAGGCAGAGAATTCCCTGCTAGCACCTTCTCTGTGCCTGGGAAGCACAAGTGTTCACATTGCTTCGCAGAATCGCTTTTGTGCAGAAAACAGTAACACTTGTTCAGAACGAAAGAAAGCACAGAGCCCCAGATTTTATGTTGTCCTGGAGAGCTTGCAGAGCACTGGGGAAAGGCAGGCAGAGAATTCCCTGCTAGCACCTTCTCTGTGCCTGGGAAGCACAAGTGTTCACATTGCTTCGCAGAATCGCTTTTGTGCAGAAAACAGTAACACTTGTTCAGAACGAAAGAAAGCACAGAGCCCCAGATTTTATGTTGTCCTGGAGAGCTTGCAGAGCACTGGGGAAAGGCAGGCAGAGAATTCCCTGCTAGCACCTTCTCTGTGCCTGGGAAGCAGAAGTGTTCACATTGCTTTGCAGAATCGCTTTTGTGCAGAAAACAGTAACACTTGTTCAGAACGAAAGAAAGCACAGAGCCCCAGATTTTAGGTTGTCCTGGAGAGCTTGCAGAGCACTGGGGAAAGGCAGGCAGAGAATTCCCTGCTAGCACCTTCTCTGTGCCTGGGAAGCACAAGTGTTCACATTGCTTCGCAGAATCGCTTTTGTGCAGAAAACAGTAACACTTGTTCAGAACGAAAGAAAGCACAGAGCCCCAGATTTTATGTTGTCCTGGAGAGCTTGCAGAGCACTGGGGAAAGGCAGGCAGAGAATTCCCTGCTAGCACCTTCTCTGTGCCTGGGAAGCACAAGTGTTCACATTGCTTCGCAGAATCGCTTTTGTGCAGAAAACAGTAACACTTGTTCAGAACGAAAGAAAGCACAGAGCCCCAGATTTGCTGTTGTCCTGGAGAGCTTGCAGAGCACTGGGGAAAGGCAGGCAGAGAATTCCCTGCTAGCACCTTTTCTGTGCCTGGGAAGCACAAGTGTTCACATTGCTTCGCAGAATCGCTTTTGTGCAGAAAACAGTAACACTTGTTCAGAACGAAAGAAAGCACAGAGCCCCAGATTTTATGTTGTCCTGGAGAGCTTGCAGAGCACTGGGGAAAGGCAGGCAGAGAACTCCCTGCTAGCACCTTATCTGTGCCTGGGAAGCAGAAGTGTTCACATTGCTTCGCAGAATCGCTTTTGTGCAGAAAACAGTAACACTTGTTCAGAACGAAAGAAAGCACAGAGCCCCAGATTTTATGTTGTCCTGGAGAGCTTGCAGAGCACTGGGGAAAGGCAGGCAGAGAATTCCCTGCTAGCACCTTCTCTGTGCCTGGGAAGCACAAGTGTTCACAATGCTTCGCAGAATCGCTTTTGTGCAGAAAACAGTAACACTTGTTCAGAACGAAAGAAAGCACAGAGCCCCAGATTTTATGTTGTCCTGGAGAGCTTGCAGAGCACTGGGGAAAGGCAGGCAGAGAATTCCCTGCTAGCACCTTCTCTGTGCCTGGGAAGCAGAAGTGTTCACATTGCTTTGCAGAATCGCTTTTGTGCAGAAAACAGTAACACTTGTTCAGAACGAAAGAAAGCACAGAGCCCCAGATTTTATGTTGTCCTGGAGAGCTTGCAGAGCACTGGGGAAAGGCAGGCAGAGAATTCCCTGCTAGCACCTTCTCTGTGCCTGGGAAGCACAAGTGTTCACATTGCTTCGCAGAATCGCTTTTGTGCAGAAAACAGTAACACTTGTTCAGAACGAAAGAAAGCACAGAGCCCCAGATTTTATGTTGTCCTGGAGAGCTTGCAGAGCACTGGGGAAAGGCAGGCAGAGAATTCCCTGCTAGCACCTTCTCTGTGCCTGGGAAGCACAAGTGTTCACATTGCTTCGCAGAATCGCTTTTGTGCAGAAAACAGTAACACTTGTTCAGAACGAAAGAAAGCACAGAGCCCCAGATTTTATGTTGTCCTGGAGAGCTTGCAGAGCACTGGGGAAAGGCAGGCAGAGAATTCCCTGCTAGCACCTTCTCTGTGCCTGGGAAGCACAAGTGTTCACATTGCTTCGCAGAATCGCTTTTGTGCAGAAAACAGTAACACTTGTTCAGAACGAAAGAAAGCACAGAGCCCCAGATTTTATGTTGTCCTGGAGAGCTTGCAGAGCACTGGGGAAAGGCAGGCAGAGAACTCCCTGCTAGCACCTTATCTGTGCCTGGGAAGCAGAAGTGTTCACATTGCTTCGCAGAATCGCTTTTGTGCAGAAAACAGTAACACTTGTTCAGAACGAAAGAAAGCACAGAGCCCCAGATTTTATGTTGTCCTGGAGAGCTTGCAGAGCACTGGGGAAAGGCAGGCAGAGAATTCCCTGCTAGCACCTTCTCTGTGCCTGGGAAGCACAAGTGTTCACATTGCTTCGCAGAATCGCTTTTGTGCAGAAAACAGTAACAATTGTTCAGAACGAAAGAAAGCACAGAGCCCCAGATTTTATGTTGTCCTGGAGAGCTTGCAGAGCACTGGGGAAAGGCAGGCAGAGAATTCCCTGCTAGCACCTTCTCTGTGCCTGGGAAGCAGAAGTGTTCACATTGCTTTGCAGAATCGCTTTTGTGCAGAAAACAGTAACACTTGTTCAGAACGAAAGAAAGCACAGAGCCCCAGATTTTATGTTGTCCTGGAGAGCTTGCAGAGCACTGGGGAAAGGCAGGCAGAGAATTCCCTGCTAGCACCTTCTCTGTGCCTGGGAAACAGAAGTGTTCACATTGCTTCGCAGAATCGCTTTTGTGCAGAAAACAGTAACACTTGTTCAGAACGAAAGAAAGCACAGAGCCCCAGATTTTATGTTGTCCTGGAGAGCTTGCAGAGCACTGGGGAAAGGCAGGCAGAGAATTCCCTGCTAGCACCTTCTCTGTGCCTGGGAAGCAGAAGTGTTCGCTTTGCTTCGCAGAATCGCTTTTGTGCAGAAAACAGTAACACTTGTTCAGAATGAAAGAAAGCACAGAGCCCCAGATTTTATGTTGTCCTGGAGAGCTTGCAGAGCACTGAGGAAAGGCAGGCAGAGAATTCCCTGCTAGCACCTTCTCTGTGCCTGTTCACATTGCTTTGCAGAATCGCTTTTGTGCAGAAAACAGTAACACTTGTTCAGAACGAAAGAAAGCACAGAGCCCCAGATTTTATGTTGTCCTGGAGAGCTTGCAGAGCACTGGGGAAAGGCAGGCAGAGAATTCCCTGCTAGCACCTTCTCTGTGCCTGGGAAGCAGACGTGTTCGCTTTGCTTCGCAGAATCGCTTTTGTGCAGAAAACAGTAACACTTGTTCAGAATGAAAGAAAGCACAGAGCCCCAGATTTTAGGTTGTCCTGGAGAGCTTGCAGAGCACTGGGGAAAGGCAGGCAGAGAATTCCCTGCTAGCACCTTCTCTGTGCCTGGGAAGCACAAGTGTTCACATTGCTTCGCAGAATCGCTTTTGTGCAGAAAACAGTAACACTTGTTCAGAACGAAAGAAAGCACAGAGCCCCAGATTTTATGTTGTCCTGGAGAGCTTGCAGAGCACTGGGGAAAGGCAGGCAGAGAATTCCCTGCTAGCACCTTCTCTGTGCCTGGGAAGCAGAAGTGTTCACATTGCTTCGCAGAATCGCTTTTGTGCAGAAAACAGTAACACTTGTTCAGAACGAAAGAAAGCACAGAGCCCCAGATTTTATGTTGTCCTGGAGAGCTTGCAGAGCACTGGGGAAAGGCAGGCAGAGAATTCCCTGCTAGCACCTTCTCTGTGCCTGGGAAGCAGAAGTGTTCACATTGCTTTGCAGAATCGCTTTTGTGCAGAAAACAGTAACACTTGTTCAGAACGAAAGAAAGCACAGAGCCCCAGATTTTAGGTTGTCCTGGAGAGCTTGCAGAGCACTGGGGAAAGGCAGGCAGAGAATTCCCTGCTAGCACCTTCTCTGTGCCTGGGAAGCAGAAGTGTTCACATTGCTTCGCAGAATCGCTTTTGTGCAGAAAACAGTAACACTTGTTCAGAACGAAAGAAAGCACAGAGCCCCAGATTTTATGTTGTCCTGGAGAGCTTGCAGAGCACTGGGGAAAGGCAGGCAGAGAATTCCCTGCTAGCACCTTCTCTGTGCCTGGGAAGCAGAAGTGTTCACATTGCTTCGCAGAATCGCTTTTGTGCAGAAAACAGTAACACTTGTTCAGAACGAAAGAAAGCACAGAGCCCCAGATTTTATGTTGTCCTGGAGAGCTTGCAGAGCACTGGGGAAAGGCAGGCAGAGAATTCCCTGCTAGCACCTTCTCTGTGCCTGGGAAGCACAAGTGTTCACATTGCTTCGCAGAATCGCTTTTGTGCAGAAAACAGTAACACTTGTTCAGAACGAAAGAAAGCACAGAGCCCCAGATTTTATGTTGTCCTGGAGAGCTTGCAGAGCACTGGGGAAAGGCAGGCAGAGAATTCCCTGCTAGCACCTTCTCTGTGCCTGGGAAGCACAAGTGTTCACATTGCTTCGCAGAATCGCTTTTGTGCAGAAAACAGTAACACTTGTTCAGAACGAAAGAAAGCACAGAGCCCCAGATTTTATGTTGTCCTGGAGAGCTTGCAGAGCACTGGGGAAAGGCAGGCAGAGAATTCCCTGCTAGCACCTTCTCTGTGCCTGGGAAGCACAAGTGTTCACATTGCTTCGCAGAATCGCTTTTGTGCAGAAAACAGTAACACTTGTTCAGAACGAAAGAAAGCACAGAGCCCCAGATTTTATGTTGTCCTGGAGAGCTTGCAGAGCACTGGGGAAAGGCAGGCAGAGAATTCCCTGCTAGCACCTTCTCTGTGCCTGGGAAGCACAAGTGTTCACATTGCTTTGCAGAATCGCTTTTGTGCAGAAAACAGTAACACTTGTTCAGAACGAAAGAAAGCACAGAGCCCCAGATTTTAGGTTGTCCTGGAGAGCTTGCAGAGCACTGGGGAAAGGCAGGCAGAGAATTCCCTGCTAGCACCTTCTCTGTGCCTGGGAAGCACAAGTGTTCACATTGCTTCGCAGAATCGCTTTTGTGCAGAAAACAGTAACACTTGTTCAGAACGAAAGAAAGCACAGAGCCCCAGATTTTATGTTGTCCTGGAGAGCTTGCAGAGCACTGGGGAAAGGCAGGCAGAGAATTCCCTGCTAGCACCTTCTCTGTGCCTGGGAAGCACAAGTGTTCACATTGCTTCGCAGAATCGCTTTTGTGCAGAAAACAGTAACACTTGTTCAGAATGAAAGAAAGCACAGAACCCCAGATTTTATGTTGTCCTGGAGAGCTTGCAGAGCACTGAGGAAAGGCAGGCAGAGAATTCCCTGCTAGCACCTTCTCTGTGCCTGTTCACATTGCTTTGCAGAATCGCTTTTGTGCAGAAAACAGTAACACTTGTTCAGAACGAAAGAAAGCACAGAGCCCCAGATTTTATGTTGTCCTGGAAGCTTGCAGAGCACTGGGGAAAGGCAGGCAGAGAATTCCCTGCTAGCACCTTCTCTGTGCCTGGGAAGCACAAGTGTTCACATTGCTTCGCAGAATCGCTTTTGTGCAGAAAACAGTAACACTTGTTCAGAACGAAAGAAAGCACAGAGCCCCAGATTTTATGTTGTCCTGGAGAGCTTGCAGAGCACTGGGGAAAGGCAGGCAGAGAATTCCCTGCTAGCACCTTCTCTGTGCCTGGGAAGCACAAGTGTTCACATTGCTTCGCAGAATCGCTTTTGTGCAGAAAACAGTAACACTTGTTCAGAACGAAAGAAAGCACAGAGCCCCAGATTTTATGTTGTCCTGGAGAGCTTGCAGAGCACTGGGGAAAGGCAGGCAGAGAATTCCCTGCTAGCACCTTCTCTGTGCCTGTTCACATTGCTTCGCAGAATCGCTTTTGTGCAGAAAACAGTAACACTTGTTCAGAACGAAAGAAAGCACAGAGCCCCAGATTTTATGTTGTCCTGGAGAGCTTGCAGAGCACTGGGGAAAGGCAGGCAGAGAATTCCCTGCTAGCACCTTCTCTGTGCCTGGGAAGCAGAAGTGTTCACATTGCTTTGCAGAATCGCTTTTGTGCAGAAAACAGTAACACTTGTTCAGAACGAAAGAAAGCACAGAGCCCCAGATTTTATGTTGTCCTGGAGAGCTTGCAGAGCACTGGGGAAAGGCAGGCAGAGAATTCCCTGCTAGCACCTTCTCTGTGCCTGGGAAGCACAAGTGTTCACATTGCTTCGCAGAATCGCTTTTGTGCAGAAAACAGTAACACTTGTTCAGAACGAAAGAAAGCACAGAGCCCCAGATTTTATGTTGTCCTGGAGAGCTTGCAGAGCACTGGGGAAAGGCAGGCAGAGAATTCCCTGCTAGCACCTTCTCTGTGCCTGGGAAGCACAAGTGTTCACATTGCTTCGCAGAATCGCTTTTGTGCAGAAAACAGTAACACTTGTTCAGAACGAAAGACAGCACAGAGCCCCAGATTTTATGTTGTCCTGGAGAGCTTGCAGAGCACTGGGGAAAGGCAGGCAGAGAATTCCCTGCTAGCACCTTCTCTGTGCCTGGGAAGCACAAGTGTTCACATTGCTTCGCAGAATCGCTTTTGTGCAGAAAACAGTCACACTTGTTCAGAACGAAAGAAAGCACAGAGCCCCAGATTTTAGGTTGTCCTGGAGAGCTTGCAGAGCACTGGGGAAAGGCAGGCAGAGAATTCCCTGCTAGCACCTTCTCTGTGCCTGGGAAGCACAAGTGTTCACATTGCTTCGCAGAATCGCTTTTGTGCAGAAAACAGTAACACTTGTTCAGAACGAAAGAAAGCACAGAGCCCCAGATTTTATGTTGTCCTGGAGAGCTTGCAGAGCACTGGGGAAAGGCAGGCAGAGAATTCCCTGCTAGCACCTTCTCTGTGCCTGGGAAGCAGAAGTGTTCACATTGCTTCGCAGAATCGCTTTTGTGCAGAAAACAGTAACACTTGTTCAGAACGAAAGAAAGCACAGAGCCCCAGATTTTATGTTGTCCTGGAGAGCTTGCAGAGCACTGGGGAAAGGCAGGCAGAGAATTCCCTGCTAGCACCTTTTCTGTGCCTGGGAAGCACAAGTGTTCACATTGCTTCGCAGAATCGCTTTTGTGCAGAAAACAGTAACACTTGTTCAGAACGAAAGAAAGCACAGAGCCCCAGATTTTATGTTGTCCTGGAGAGCTTGCAGAGCACTGGGGAAAGGCAGGCAGAGAATTCCCTGCTAGCACCTTCTCTGTGCCTGGGAAGCAGAAGTGTTCACATTGCTTCGCAGAATCGCTTTTGTGCAGAAAACAGTAACACTTGTTCAGAACGAAAGAAAGCACAGAGCCCCAGATTTTATGTTGTCCTGGAGAGCTTGCAGAGCACTGGGGAAAGGCAGGCAGAGAATTCCCTGCTAGCACCTTTTCTGTGCCTGGGAAGCACAAGTGTTCACATTGCTTCGCAGAATCGCTTTTGTGCAGAAAACAGTAACACTTGTTCAGAACGAAAGAAAGCACAGAGCCCCAGATTTTATGTTGTCCTGGAGAGCTTGCAGAGCACTGGGGAAAGGCAGGCAGAGAACTCCCTGCTAGCACCTTATCTGTGCCTGGGAAGCAGAAGTGTTCACATTGCTTCGCAGAATCGCTTTTGTGCAGAAAACAGTAACACTTGTTCAGAACGAAAGAAAGCACAGAGCCCCAGATTTTATGTTGTCCTGGAGAGCTTGCAGAGCACTGGGGAAAGGCAGGCAGAGAACTCCCTGCTAGCACCTTATCTGTGCCTGGGAAGCAGAAGTGTTCACATTGCTTCGCAGAATCGCTTTTGTGCAGAAAACAGTAACACTTGTTCAGAACGAAAGAAAGCACAGAGCCCCAGATTTTATGTTGTCCTGGAGAGCTTGCAGAGCACTGGGGAAAGGCAGGCAGAGAATTCCCTGCTAGCACCTTCTCTGTGCCTGGGAAGCACAAGTGTTCACATTGCTTCGCAGAATCGCTTTTGTGCAGAAAACAGTAACACTTGTTCAGAACGAAAGAAAGCACAGAGCCCCAGATTTTATGTTGTCCTGGAGAGCTTGCAGAGCACTGGGGAAAGGCAGGCAGAGAATTCCCTGCTAGCACCTTCTCTGTGCCTGGGAAGCACAAGTGTTCACATTGCTTCGCAGAATCGCTTTTGTGCAGAAAACAGTAACACTTGTTCAGAACGAAAGAAAGCACAGAGCCCCAGATTTTATGTTGTCCTGGAGAGCTTGCAGAGCACTGGGGAAAGGCAGGCAGAGAATTCCCTGCTAGCACCTTCTCTGTGCCTGGGAAGCACAAGTGTTCACATTGCTTTGCAGAATCGCTTTTGTGCAGAAAACAGTAACACTTGTTCAGAACGAAAGAAAGCACAGAGCCCCAGATTTTAGGTTGTCCTGGAGAGCTTGCAGAGCACTGGGGAAAGGCAGGCAGAGAATTCCCTGCTAGCACCTTCTCTGTGCCTGGGAAGCACAAGTGTTCACATTGCTTCGCAGAATCGCTTTTGTGCAGAAAACAGTAACACTTGTTCAGAACGAAAGAAAGCACAGAGCCCCAGATTTTATGTTGTCCTGGAGAGCTTGCAGAGCACTGGGGAAAGGCAGGCAGAGAATTCCCTGCTAGCACCTTCTCTGTGCCTGGGAAGCACAAGTGTTCACATTGCTTCGCAGAATCGCTTTTGTGCAGAAAACAGTAACACTTGTTCAGAATGAAAGAAAGCACAGAACCCCAGATTTTATGTTGTCCTGGAGAGCTTGCAGAGCACTGAGGAAAGGCAGGCAGAGAATTCCCTGCTAGCACCTTCTCTGTGCCTGTTCACATTGCTTCGCAGAATCGCTTTTGTGCAGAAAACAGTAACACTTGTTCAGAACGAAAGAAAGCACAGAGCCCCAGATTTTATGTTGTCCTGGAAGCTTGCAGAGCACTGGGGAAAGGCAGGCAGAGAATTCCCTGCTAGCACCTTCTCTGTGCCTGGGAAGCACAAGTGTTCACATTGCTTCGCAGAATCGCTTTTGTGCAGAAAACAGTAACACTTGTTCAGAACGAAAGAAAGCACAGAGCCCCAGATTTTATGTTGTCCTGGAGAGCTTGCAGAGCACTGGGGAAAGGCAGGCAGAGAATTCCCTGCTAGCACCTTCTCTGTGCCTGGGAAGCAGAAGTGTTCACATTGCTTCGCAGAATCGCTTTTGTGCAGAAAACAGTAACACTTGTTCAGAACGAAAGAAAGCACAGAGCCCCAGATTTTATGTTGTCCTGGAGAGCTTGCAGAGCACTGGGGAAAGGCAGGCAGAGAATTCCCTGCTAGCACCTTCTCTGTGCCTGTTCACATTGCTTCGCAGAATCGCTTTTGTGCAGAAAACAGTAACACTTGTTCAGAACGAAAGAAAGCACAGAGCCCCAGATTTTATGTTGTCCTGGAGAGCTTGCAGAGCACTGGGGAAAGGCAGGCAGAGAATTCCCTGCTAGCACCTTCTCTGTGCCTGGGAAGCAGAAGTGTTCACATTGCTTTGCAGAATCGCTTTTGTGCAGAAAACAGTAACACTTGTTCAGAACGAAAGAAAGCACAGAGCCCCAGATTTTATGTTGTCCTGGAGAGCTTGCAGAGCACTGGGGAAAGGCAGGCAGAGAATTCCCTGCTAGCACCTTCTCTGTGCCTGGGAAGCACAAGTGTTCACATTGCTTCGCAGAATCGCTTTTGTGCAGAAAACAGTAACACTTGTTCAGAACGAAAGAAAGCACAGAGCCCCAGATTTTATGTTGTCCTGGAGAGCTTGCAGAGCACTGGGGAAAGGCAGGCAGAGAATTCCCTGCTAGCACCTTCTCTGTGCCTGGGAAGCACAAGTGTTCACATTGCTTCGCAGAATCGCTTTTGTGCAGAAAACAGTAACACTTGTTCAGAACGAAAGACAGCACAGAGCCCCAGATTTTATGTTGTCCTGGAGAGCTTGCAGAGCACTGGGGAAAGGCAGGCAGAGAATTCCCTGCTAGCACCTTCTCTGTGCCTGGGAAGCACAAGTGTTCACATTGCTTCGCAGAATCGCTTTTGTGCAGAAAACAGTAACACTTGTTCAGAACGAAAGAAAGCACAGAGCCCCAGATTTTAGGTTGTCCTGGAGAGCTTGCAGAGCACTGGGGAAAGGCAGGCAGAGAATTCCCTGCTAGCACCTTCTCTGTGCCTGGGAAGCACAAGTGTTCACATTGCTTCGCAGAATCGCTTTTGTGCAGAAAACAGTAACACTTGTTCAGAACGAAAGAAAGCACAGAGCCCCAGATTTTATGTTGTCCTGGAGAGCTTGCAGAGCACTGGGGAAAGGCAGGCAGAGAATTCCCTGCTAGCACCTTCTCTGTGCCTGGGAAGCACAAGTGTTCACATTGCTTCGCAGAATCGCTTTTGTGCAGAAAACAGTAACACTTGTTCAGAACGAAAGAAAGCACAGAGCCCCAGATTTTATGTTGTCCTGGAGAGCTTGCAGAGCACTGGGGAAAGGCAGGCAGAGAATTCCCTGCTAGCACCTTTTCTGTGCCTGGGAAGCACAAGTGTTCACATTGCTTCGCAGAATCGCTTTTGTGCAGAAAACAGTAACACTTGTTCAGAACGAAAGAAAGCACAGAGCCCCAGATTTTATGTTGTCCTGGAGAGCTTGCAGAGCACTGGGGAAAGGCAGGCAGAGAACTCCCTGCTAGCACCTTATCTGTGCCTGGGAAGCACAAGTGTTCACATTGCTTCGCAGAATCGCTTTTGTGCAGAAAACAGTAACACTTGTTCAGAACGAAAGAAAGCACAGAGCCCCAGATTTTATGTTGTCCTGGAGAGCTTGCAGAGCACTGGGGAAAGGCAGGCAGAGAATTCCCTGCTAGCACCTTCTCTGTGCCTGGGAAGCAGAAGTGTTCACATTGCTTCGCAGAATCGCTTTTGTGCAGAAAACAGTAACACTTGTTCAGAACGAAAGAAAGCACAGAGCCCCAGATTTTATGTTGTCCTGGAGAGCTTGCAGAGCACTGGGGAAAGGCAGGCAGAGAATTCCCTGCTAGCACCTTTTCTGTGCCTGGGAAGCACAAGTGTTCACATTGCTTCGCAGAATCGCTTTTGTGCAGAAAACAGTAACACTTGTTCAGAACGAAAGAAAGCACAGAGCCCCAGATTTTATGTTGTCCTGGAGAGCTTGCAGAGCACTGGGGAAAGGCAGGCAGAGAACTCCCTGCTAGCACCTTATCTGTGCCTGGGAAGCAGAAGTGTTCACATTGCTTCGCAGAATCGCTTTTGTGCAGAAAACAGTAACACTTGTTCAGAACGAAAGAAAGCACAGAGCCCCAGATTTTATGTTGTCCTGGAGAGCTTGCAGAGCACTGGGGAAAGGCAGGCAGAGAATTCCCTGCTAGCACCTTCTCTGTGCCTGGGAAGCACAAGTGTTCACATTGCTTCGCAGAATCGCTTTTGTGCAGAAAACAGTAACACTTGTTCAGAACGAAAGAAAGCACAGAGCCCCAGATTTTATGTTGTCCTGGAGAGCTTGCAGAGCACTGGGGAAAGGCAGGCAGAGAATTCCCTGCTAGCACCTTCTCTGTGCCTGGGAAGCAGAAGTGTTCACATTGCTTCGCAGAATCGCTTTTGTGCAGAAAACAGTAACACTTGTTCAGAACGAAAGAAAGCACAGAGCCCCAGATTTTATGTTGTCCTGGAGAGCTTGCAGAGCACTGGGGAAAGGCAGGCAGAGAATTCCCTGCTAGCACCTTCTCTGTGCCTGGGAAGCACAAGTGTTCACATTGCTTCGCAGAATCGCTTTTGTGCAGAAAACAGTAACACTTGTTCAGAACGAAAGAAAGCACAGAGCCCCAGATTTTATGTTGTCCTGGAGAGCTTGCAGAGCACTGGGGAAAGGCAGGCAGAGAATTCCCTGCTAGCACCTTCTCTGTGCCTGGGAAGCACAAGTGTTCACATTGCTTCGCAGAATCGCTTTTGTGCAGAAAACAGTAACACTTGTTCAGAACGAAAGAAAGCACAGAGCCCCAGATTTTATGTTGTCCTGGAGAGCTTGCAGAGCACTGGGGAAAGGCAGGCAGAGAATTCCCTGCTAGCACCTTCTCTGTGCCTGGGAAGCACAAGTGTTCACATTGCTTCGCAGAATCGCTTTTGTGCAGAAAACAGTAACACTTGTTCAGAACGAAAGAAAGCACAGAGCCCCAGATTTTATGTTGTCCTGGAGAGCTTGCAGAGCACTGGGGAAAGGCAGGCAGAGAATTCCCTGCTAGCACCTTCTCTGTGCCTGGGAAGCACAAGTGTTCACATTGCTTCGCAGAATCGCTTTTGTGCAGAAAACAGTAACACTTGTTCAGAACGAAAGAAAGCACAGAGCCCCAGATTTTAGGTTGTCCTGGAGAGCTTGCAGAGCACTGGGGAAAGGCAGGCAGAGAATTCCCTGCTAGCACCTTCTCTGTGCCTGGGAAGCACAAGTGTTCACATTGCTTTGCAGAATCGCTTTTGTGCAGAAAACAGTAACACTTGTTCAGAACGAAAGAAAGCACAGAGCCCCAGATTTTAGGTTGTCCTGGAGAGCTTGCAGAGCACTGGGGAAAGGCAGGCAGAGAATTCCCTGCTAGCACCTTCTCTGTGCCTGGGAAGCACAAGTGTTCACATTGCTTCGCAGAATCGCTTTTGTGCAGAAAACAGTAACACTTGTTCAGAACGAAAGAAAGCACAGAGCCCCAGATTTTATGTTGTCCTGGAGAGCTTGCAGAGCACTGGGGAAAGGCAGGCAGAGAATTCCCTGCTAGCACCTTCTCTGTGCCTGGGAAGCAGAAGTGTTCACATTGCTTCGCAGAATCGCTTTTGTGCAGAAAACAGTAACACTTGTTCAGAACGAAAGAAAGCACAGAGCCCCAGATTTTATGTTGTCCTGGAGAGCTTGCAGAGCACTGGGGAAAGGCAGGCAGAGAATTCCCTGCTAGCACCTTTTCTGTGCCTGGGAAGCACAAGTGTTCACATTGCTTCGCAGAATCGCTTTTGTGCAGAAAACAGTAACACTTGTTCAGAACGAAAGAAAGCACAGAGCCCCAGATTTTATGTTGTCCTGGAGAGCTTGCAGAGCACTGGGGAAAGGCAGGCAGAGAACTCCCTGCTAGCACCTTATCTGTGCCTGGGAAGCAGAAGTGTTCACATTGCTTCGCAGAATCGCTTTTGTGCAGAAAACAGTAACACTTGTTCAGAACGAAAGAAAGCACAGAGCCCCAGATTTTATGTTGTCCTGGAGAGCTTGCAGAGCACTGGGGAAAGGCAGGCAGAGAATTCCCTGCTAGCACCTTCTCTGTGCCTGGGAAGCACAAGTGTTCACATTGCTTCGCAGAATCGCTTTTGTGCAGAAAACAGTAACACTTGTTCAGAACGAAAGAAAGCACAGAGCCCCAGATTTTATGTTGTCCTGGAGAGCTTGCAGAGCACTGGGGAAAGGCAGGCAGAGAATTCCCTGCTAGCACCTTCTCTGTGCCTGGGAAGCACAAGTGTTCACATTGCTTCGCAGAATCGCTTTTGTGCAGAAAACAGTAACACTTGTTCAGAACGAAAGAAAGCACAGAGCCCCAGATTTTATGTTGTCCTGGAGAGCTTGCAGAGCACTGGGGAAAGGCAGGCAGAGAACTCCCTGCTAGCACCTTATCTGTGCCTGGGAAGCAGAAGTGTTCACATTGCTTCGCAGAATCGCTTTTGTGCAGAAAACAGTAACACTTGTTCAGAACGAAAGAAAGCACAGAGCCCCAGATTTTATGTTGTCCTGGAGAGCTTGCAGAGCACTGGGGAAAGGCAGGCAGAGAATTCCCTGCTAGCACCTTCTCTGTGCCTGGGAAGCAGAAGTGTTCACATTGCTTCGCAGAATCGCTTTTGTGCAGAAAACAGTAACACTTGTTCAGAACGAAAGAAAGCACAGAGCCCCAGATTTTATGTTGTCCTGGAGAGCTTGCAGAGCACTGGGAAAGGCAGGCAGAGAATTCCCTGCTAGCACCTTTTCTGTGCCTGGGAAGCACAAGTGTTCACATTGCTTCGCAGAATCGCTTTTGTGCAGAAAACAGTAACACTTGTTCAGAACGAAAGAAAGCACAGAGCCCCAGATTTTATGTTGTCCTGGAGAGCTTGCAGAGCACTGGGGAAAGGCAGGCAGAGAACTCCCTGCTAGCACCTTCTCTGTGCCTGGGAAGCAGAAGTGTTCACATTGCTTCGCAGAAT